>NC_036652.1:7807611-8107611 GCF_002806865.2 Cucurbita pepo subsp. pepo
GGGGGGGGTTAAGGTGGGCCGTGATAATTTTTAATTAATATTGTTCTTCATGCTGGAGTTTTCCCTTCATACTTATTGTGTGTGCATTCTACATTAGCTGATTTACACAAAGGAAGTAAAGAGGCAGTGGGAAGATTGAGAAGGATCTCTCGGTGGAATGCCCATCCTGCTAAATCGATGTATAGCAAAATTGAGGCAGTTCGCAATGAAAACAATGATTATATACCTAAAGCAAATGAAAGCAGGCAGAAGAGGGGAAAGGCATCTAATAGTGTTTCTACTGCAGACAAGGTGACTTCGATAGTTTTTCTATTCAATTTTATTTGTTTGTTCAATTTACTATGTGCTGCGCTTGGATGTCTGATTACTTGTGACATATGGAGTACAAAGCCTATAGGTTATGGTAGCTTGAAGTGTGCTACTATCTGTTTGATTGTTCTTTCATAGTTTTTTAACATCGTTGCTTTCTAGACCTAGGATAACATCCCCCCTCCTCTCTGTCGTGCAATGTCAATTTGAAACCTTTCGTACATTGTAAATTCTATTGTTTGTTCATGCACCTAATTTTCAACTAAGATTCGCAGGTTAGGAGTCTAGATGCAGGTGTTGTAGTGCCATTAACCAGCATGGCTGCCCATGCGGTTAATGAGGAAGTTGATATTGAATTGGAAGTTAACAATGAAGTGAGCGATCGGAGGGAAAGTACTAAGGAGGCTGCGTCGGGCAGTGTGCCTCTCCTGCCCCCTCCGCCATCTCCAATCCATGAAATCTACCATTCAAGGGTTAGCAAGTTCTCAAAATTTCACTCCTCTTCAGTTTTGTCTTGCAAAATTGTCGATTACTTAAGAAAGTTCACCTTTCATTTTTCTCGTTCAATCTATAGATATAGTTGAAACTTTTCTACTCCCCAAATCAAATCAAATTTCTTTCGTGAACATGAAAAAGTTCGAACCAAAAAAACATAGAAAGCCATTAGTCTTATTAAATATGGTTTTGTTTCTTTCAAAAAAGAACAATAATACCTTGTCACCTCTTGCTTATAGCATCTAACGTGGGATTTGGATTGCAGTATGAGGGTGAAGATCAAAATATAGACGTGGAGGTGGTTGATGATGAAAGCGCGGGGTTGGACGATGCTTAACTTTGGATCCTGCTGCTTTAGAGGTTAGAACAATTGTTAGACCTTAGTCTAGTAAAATTGGTTTCGTGGAGTTCGCAGGATGGGGTTTTTATGGGTTATTGTAAACTCGTTTGTAATTTCCAGTTTTGTTTGCATATCAGATATCGGCGACCTCCCTCCATTTTACTTTTTTATGGCAGATTTTGATTGTCATTTTCATATTACCTAGACAATTTAAAATGTATAGACCTATTAGATGCAATATTAAAATTTTATAGATCTATAAGACAATTAAAAAAAATTCATGAACTATTAAAACTAAAGGTGTGATTTAACTTCTAATATTATTTTGATCTCAATAAGCTGAATTAGGTTTCAATATTAAAAGGTGTGATTTAACTTCTAATATTATTTTGATTTCAATAAGCTGAATTAGGTTTCAATATTAAAATTGGACTAAAACTTTTTGTTTATCTTTGCTTTCTCACAATTTCTTTACAATCATCTTCATTTTTTTTTTCAGGAGATAACAAAGAAAAGAAGCATTCAGGGTAATAAGTTTAATTTTCAAGAAGTCAAAAAATAAAATAGTTACTAGTAAATTATATGGAACATTGTGCTAGTTGAGAAGTGATCATTGTACTAGTTTGGAAGTGATCTGAGGATCTGTGTCAATATGCCAATAATGTTCTAGGTGAGATCAGGTATTAAAAGAAGCACTTGAAATAACCGTGAAACATAGTTTATCTAGCTTCTCTTTGATGCTATCGAGTGCTCACCAATACCGTAGGATGTCATCGAGCTTTATTACGCATTTAGGTGCACTAACAAAGAATCCGTTCTTGGGTCATTTCTACTTGCTGAGAGGCCCTTCAGGCATCTATTCATCTAGACATCATTGAGGTATTGTGACACTTGCATTCTAGACTTGTCCATGGAACATACTATCTCAAAGTATGGCCGACATGACAACCTCTCA
Organism: Cucurbita pepo subsp. pepo; assembly: GCF_002806865.2. Classification (NCBI taxonomy): domain Eukaryota; kingdom Viridiplantae; phylum Streptophyta; class Magnoliopsida; order Cucurbitales; family Cucurbitaceae; genus Cucurbita; species Cucurbita pepo. The sequence goes on from NC_036652.1 coordinate 7,809,711, forward strand.
AAAAGACAGAATGTCAAATACCCTTTTGTCCCATTGTCGCTATCTTTAGATTTTCATCGTCATTTGAGATACTCCTTTTGTAACGTTTGCCCACGTTAAGTTCCACAGTTCCACACAGGTGTCATAGAGTGGCATCTTAATACAAAGCCACTTAAGGTGCTCCTTTTGTAACATTTGTTAAGTTCTACCAGGTGTCGTACTATGCATGGTGTCATACTATGCATCACATCATGACCCAAGATGGTGTGCCTACCCTAATATACATTTATGACATTTAGAATAAATTCATGCACATCAAACATGGTGAGGGCTCGTGTAGCGTTCATTTGAACTCTAATTGACACGAAACCTCGGAAGCTTTCATCTTTCACTAAGCTTGACACTTCAACACTTTTCTCTTTTGGCCGGTGAGTTAGACACGCATATGTCAATATACTTGCTTGATGTTTGTTGGCTCGGTGGGCATCTCAACCCACTCTAGTATGGTACTTGTGAATAAACGATATTGTACAAGTGCATGAAGGGTTCTAAAGGTAAATATCTCCCAATATATATATACATACATACATATATTTGTAAAGATAGAGTACAGTGTAAATAAAGGAAATATGAGATTCCAAAAAACAAAATCCTAAACTAAAGAAATGAAGAAGAGATTAAAGAAAGAGACAAGGAGTTTTCAGAAGTTGGGAGGAATTTTGATCATAATCATCTGAACCACAGTGGTAATTTTGGAAATTCCTCTCCATCGATGAACTGCTCACAATACTCGGAAGCACAACCTCCATCGACGCTCCCAACACATACCTCCGCGTCGCCCTCTGGCACGTGTTGCACAGCAGGCACCGTACGTGTCGCAGCGCCAAGAAATTCGCGCTATGAACCATTTTGTCGCACTTTTGGCACAGATACGCCTCGTCCGCTTGGCAATACAGCGACGCCCTCGAACCGCAGAGCTCGCACGGTTCTGGATCGCCTCCACCGCCCTTCGCCCTTGCCATCTCGGTAGTCCGCCGCCGCTGGACGGTGGCTTGGGTATCTTCCTGTCCTACTCCTTTGCACATCTGTCCTCCTTTCTTTGTTCTTTCTTGGAAGCTAATTCGATTGAGGGTAGCGAATTACATATAAATAGAAGATTTTAGAAGAGGAAAAGAAGAAAAAGAAAGATTCATGATTGGAATCAATCACGCTGGTTTTATTATTTAGATGAATGATAAATGTTTCTAATTAATAAAGTTGGATTTAATGTAATAATTGAGTTTTTTTGTTATTGTTTTTCTTCTTGAAAACTATTATTCAAATTTTTTAATTAATTAATTAATTTAGTTTTTTTTTCCACCCATTAGTTTTTAGGTTAAATTATAAAAAAAAGAATCCTGTCAATTTGTCATATACGTGTTGGCATAACTAATAAAAAAATTCAACGACATAAATGAAAATTTTTAAAATTAAAAAAAAAATTACGGTTCTTTTGATAATAATTTTATGTTTATTTTCTCCCAAATTATGTATTCTAATTTTCATATTGTCTTAGCTAAATTTCTTTTAAAAAAAGTTTGAAAAGTTTAGAAGATTACTATTTTTAAAAAAACGACAAAAAATGAAATAATAAACTATAATCTTTTAGAATTGAAATAAATAAATAAATAAATCAATAAGACAATATTTAAAAATTACTTTTGGACGGTGGATAATGTCCCAAAATTTGTATGGCTAAAAATGAAAGGTGCCGCCTTTGTGACACAATCAGATTGAGTGAGTGGAATTAAAAGCTCTAGAATTTAGGATGATTTTTTTTTATAATATAAATGTTTTTTTATGGTAGTTCCACGTGACACGCTTGTGACGTGTTCGTATTGAAATGTGTTACTATTATAAAGCGGGCCCTGTGTCTTTATTAAGACTCAAGATTATTGCCACGTGTATGTACACGTGGCAAACACGTTGTCCTATTCATGTTTAAATCATACGCCTGTCTTATCTCAATCATCACTATAAAATTGTTTTGAATAGAAATGCGAATAAAACTGAAAAAAAAAAAAGTGAAATATAAAGGAAAATGATAAATGTACGATTCAGCCTGGCCCAAAAAGTCACAGTGAGCCCAATAGGCCATAAAGTTACTGTGAGCCCAGTAGGCCCATAATAAAATGATAAATGTATGATTCAGCCGGCCCAAAAAGTGGCGGTGAGCCCAATAGGCCCATAAGGAAAATGATAAATGTATGCTTCAGCCCGGCCCATAAGTCACAGTGAGCCCAGTAGGCCCAAAATTGTAGTGGGCCTCCACCGTCGATATATAAGCAAGAACAGTAGCAGGGAAAGAGATTCGTTTCTGTGTCATTAGTTATCTTTTCTGGAAACTTCTCGACGTTCTTTAATATCATTTTCAGTTTCAAATGTTGCAGAAAAAGAAGTACAAGCAAACCGCTGCTTTTCGCCATAGACTCACTTCTCTCTTTCCCAGAATGCCCCTCAGGCTCCTCAAGACCCCGAGTCTATCCACCGCCAAAACCGTCCTCCTCCTCCTCTCCGCCGCCTTCATCATCTACACTCTCTTCTTCAACTCCTCGCCCCACGCGCCGTCGCTCTTATGCTCTCGTTCTACTCTCTCTCCCACTACACGCCGCCACATTCTCTTTGCCATCGCTACTTCTTCTCTGTCCTGGTCTCGCCGCAAGCCCTATGTTCGTCTCTGGTACCAGCGTAATTCGACGCGTGCTTTCGCCTTTGTTGATCGCATTGCGCCTGATTTCGCCTTTGCCGATTCTTCCGTTCCGCCGGTGATTGTTTCGAACGACACCTCTAGGTTTCCGTACACCTTCCGTGGAGGTCTCCGATCGGCGATCAGAGTGGCGCGAGTGGTTAAGGAAATTGTTGAACTGAATGAGCCGGATGTGCGGTGGTATGTGTTTGGGGATGACGATACTTTGTTCTTTGTGGATAATCTGGTCAAGACGTTGGGGAAATATGACCATGAGCGGTGGTATTATATTGGGAGCAATTCGGAGAGTTATGGACAGAATTTGAAAAACTCGTTCGATATGGCGTTTGGTGGCGGAGGCTTTGCGATCAGCCATTCGCTGGCTAGGGTTTTGGCTGGGGTTTTGGACTCGTGCTTGACCAGATACGGGCATTTGTATGGAAGTGATGCTAGAATATGGTCCTGCTTGGTGGAGCTTGGAGTTGGCTTAACACACGAACCTGGATTTCATCAGGTAAGATATTTGAGTATTTTATCGCATTCATTTGGTGAAATTTCTCAAATGACATCATTTTATCAAAATCTGTATCATTTGGTGAAATTTCATTCTTTCAACCAGCTTTACTGGAATTGGGGCAAACGATCTAGAACACAATTAGGTTGGCTGCCAATTTATTGCTTATTTGCTTTGCGTATTTCCCTTAGGTCGATATGCGGGGAAATCTGTTTGGATTGCTATCTGCACATGCATTGTCACCGATAGTTTCACTACATCATTTGGATGCCACGGATCCGATATTCCCAGACATGAATAATTCTCAGGCCGTGCATCATCTCTTTGAAGCAGTGAATGTGGATCCTGGCAGGATTTTCCAGCAAATTGTGTGCTATGATCGTTCTCATTCATTGACTATTTCCGTATCGTGGGGATTTGCTATTCAGGTCTTTGAAGGCAATCAGCTTCTCCCCGACCTACTTTCACTGCAAAGAACTTTTATGCCATGGAGGAGGGCTGCTACCGTTGATGCAAATCGATACATGTTTAATACGAGAGGCTACCCTAAAGATCCTTGTAAAAGAAATATCTTCTATATGCAGAATTTAAGATCTAGTAAAAATAATGCCTTGACTAACTATACTAGGAAGATGGTCACTGATTGTCCAGCGTCTGGTGCAATGAAGAACCTAAAACAGATTCGAGTTTTCTCCCAGAAGTTGGAACTTGATGTGGAAGAGGTTTTCTAACCGTCTTTAACTGGTTTTGTTTTGATCATATCTTATAATTGCAATCTTCATAATTGCCCTTATGGTTTAATTTCGTACTGAAATTTCCCCTGTTTCAGATGAAGGCCCCACGTAGACAATGCTGTGATGTCATTTCTTCTTCCAAGGAATCGATGCTTCTTGAAGTCAGACAATGTGGAGTTGAGGAATTAATATCTATGTATTCCTAACAATTTTTGTTAGTTTGGTTGGGAAGGACAGAGTTATATAAAATTTCACCAATGGTTTCTTCAGCAGTTTAAAGCCATGTGAACTTTGTTGTGCAGCCCTGCCTTCTTAATTTAAGGTAATTTTGCGTTTTTGTTACTATGTGTTGATTGAAACATATCAGTAATGTTAATTTCAGGAACAAGAACTTCTACGCATTGACGTGCTAATTTGACCCTTGTTTTTTTAACGTTCGGAGTGTGAATGCTCTTTTGAGGTGTGTTCTTGTGGGATCTGTGTAAATATGTCTATTGATATGAATTTCTCTGCAGATGTTGGAAATTACTTTCTTCTGAACTTTGATTTATACAATTATTTATCCATTCTATTCCTTCATTTCACCTAATGACACTGCCTGACAAAACAAGCTAGGAAATCTGTATGTTCAATTCTCTATTTGTTTGAACTCTCAAGGATTTAGTCATTCTATTCCTTGAATTCATTTAATGCACTGCCTAGCAATACTAGATAGGAGTTCTGTATGATGAATCTGTACTCTTAAGAAAGGGAGACAGTTACTCCACTACTCCATTTGACCTCGTTTGACTCGTAGTCGAAATGTGTTGACATTGTATACTTGAACTTAATTTTCAATATAGTTTTCTGAAAAGCTTGGGTGGTTTTGTGTGTCTTCTAACAGATTTTGTGTCTTGTAATCCCAGGCAAGGGAGAAAGTAATAGGAGGGGGGAGATATACGTAAAAAGAACACAGTTTGGAGTTCCTTCTGGTTTTTTTGAATTGGCAGCAGAGGTTGGTCATCTTCTGAGGTACAAGTTTTCATTTTCTGTTTAACAGGTTGGCTGATGTTTTGGATGAAGATGTTTTCTGGTTAGCCATGTAAATATTTCTCCTGTTTAGCCCCTTTTTTAACCATCAATAAGAATGTATAATAATGCGCCATTTTCAACGCTGAAGCACATCAACATAACTTATGCTAGAAGAGATTCTGATCTTTTTCTGTTTCTTCTCTCTTTTTTCTGTATTTTGTATTTTTAGAAACTGCCGTTCATAGAAATTCATTAGAATAAACTATATAATAAAATGATTTAGATAAAGAAGAGTGCATGAATTTTATGAATTAATGGGGCTGCTTGTGCATATATACCTTGAATTAGGCATACCAACATTAAACCCACTACATTATGAGACTAATCAACATTATACAACTTGAGATTTTGATTGCTTGTTCCTCAATTAAGAACAATGTTTATAAATATAAAAATTTCTCATTTTGGATGAGTTCAAAATAGATCGACAGATCCATATTTCCACCATATCCTTTGCTTGAAAAGTAAGAAATAGTCGGATTGGGATTAATTTAAGTTTTAAGAGAATAATACTCTTTCAAATTTCTCAACTTTTGCTCTAGATTAACAGTTCTTTTACCCAAGTCTTTCATCTTTCGTTGAGTTGATTAAATCAATCTTATGGTTGGTTGAGTCAGGTTTGATAGGTGCAAAATATCATTTGAAATTATATAAACTTCACTTTATATTTTTTCAATATATCATATCATTTATTTTGAGCCTAATGGACTTTATCCTTGATAGACCAATATTTATAATGAGTATATTCTTATAAATTGATTTTGGATATAATTGTATAAATGTTTAATCAAGTTTGGTTCTTAATGTTCGTAATAGTTTGTAATAGTTTATAAGTTGTACAAAATATGTAATAGGTTGGAGCCTTAGAAATGAGACGAATTTAATAATGTTTTTACAGCCGTATCGAGATGAAATGTTAATTCTTAATTTTTTCAAACTTTTTCTAGAATGTTTGACTCCACTTATTGTCGTGGTCTGCACTATTCTCCTTTTGTCTCTTCGTTCTTCCTCCTCTCCCACTCTCCTCCTCCAATCTAAAATCGGGAACCTTGTTCCAGATCGAGAGAGAAAAACATGTCGGAAGATGTTTATATAAGTTTCTATCATTAATATAGAAAAATCTTAACCTCATTTTTTTTGAAATTTTATCACTTTTATTACATGTGTTAGTTTATTAAACATCGATAACTTTGTTTAACGATACTTTTTAAAATTTAAGGTGGAATAATATTCAATAAAATTGACAGTTTAGAAAAAAAATGAATATATATTAGTATAATTTGGTTATGAAAATGAAAATGATAGTAGTGACTTAGAAAAAAGTATGCCCTATAATTGTTCAATCTCATTCTAACACACCCAATTAATTCCTAAAGTCAACAATTTCAGCTATATATATATATATTAGAATTATATTAAAATGACTTTTGAGGTAAAAAAACTCTATAAATAGTGGATAATTCAGGACACAAATACCAAGCCAAACCACTCACCATTTTCCTTCCTTTTCAAACAATGAGGCATTCAAAATCAAGCATTTCCATTACCCTCCTCCTATGCCTCTTTCTCCTCTCCCCACAAGCATTTGCCGATTCAAACGCTGTCACTGACAGTGCATTTCTCTTCCATACATGTTCCATCCTCGAAAATTACACAGCCAATACCCCTTATGCTTCCAACTTGAAACAAGCCTTCTATCAATTGGCCTCAAACGCCCCTCCCTCCGGCTTCGGCCTCAGCTCCATCGGCGACGACATACAGAGCCAAGTCAACGCGTTGGCTCTATGCCGCGGCGACATCTCGCCCGCCAATTGCAAAGCCTGCATCGACACGGCGAGTAACGAGATTCAACAACGATGCCCAAATGGCAAGGGTGCATCCATATGGTATGACTTTTGTCTGCTGAAATACTCCAACACCAAATTCTTTGGGAAAATTGATAATGGGGTAAGGCTATACATGTGGAATGTTCAAAAGGCAGAAAACCCAGCAACGTTTAATGAACAAGTCAAGAACTTGCTGAGTGGTTTGGTTGAAAGAGTGGAAGCCACGCCCAAGTTGTATGTGATTGGAGAACAGGGGATTGAAGGGCCTTCGAACAAGTTGTATGGATTGGTCCAATGCACAAGAGACCTGTCTGGCGCCGCTTGCAAGAAGTGCCTTAGTGACGCTGTTGCTGAGCTTCCCAATTGCTGTGATGCTAAGATTGGTGGAAGAGTGATTGGTGGGAGCTGTAACTTCAGATATGAAATTTACCCCATCGTTGATGACCAGAAATAAATTTAAAATATCTCCTAAGCTAAATAATTTAATATATGGAATAAAAACTCATGATTTAAGGTCACATGCTTCTCTATCTCTATGTGGATTTGTTGGAATGCGTTTAAGTCACGATCCTAATAAAATAGAGTTATCAAGTCGATTAATTTCTCTATGATGGGTACGTGCATTTTGAAATCTCTCTATTTTATCACTTCCATACATGTGGACAAGAGAGATTACAATACTTGGTTGGGGAGGTTCGATGACTACTTAATCTCCATATAGTACATCTTGAAGTCATTCATATCTGACAGGCTTAGACATGACTTCACTTAATGATCATGCAAACAAAAAATACAATAGAAAAAAACAAATAAAGACTTCGACATTGTATAGACATGCAGCTACGAGCAACAGACTTTAGATAAGCATAACTGTGATACTATAGAGCGCATGAGATTCCATTCAAAAAGTTGTTCTCTATCGTTGGTATATAAGTGAGAGACAATATATTTATATTACGAGGTTTTTTGAAAAATCCAAAAAGTAAAATCTATATTAAAAGAAAAATATTAAATTAACAATTTTTTTAATCATTATAAAAATTAATGGGTAGTGATATTTTTCAATTTCCTTCTAGAAGGTTGACTCCACGTTCTCTTAGATTGATTGGAATCAGAACATGTGGCCAGAGTATCATCTTGAAGTAGCAAAATAATAATAATAATAATAATAATAATAAATAAAAGTTAGGTTTTATTTTCGAAAATTAAACATTTTAATTAAAGATAAAAGTTTTAACATTTATGATTTTAAGCTACTAGAAATATTATAATCTAATTAACGATACAAAAATATTCATCAAAATTATGACTAATCAAAGTCAACAATTTCGACACCATTTTTGACCAAATACAACATTCGTTGACCAAATAGTTTTATTATTTCATATATTTATATATTTAGTTGACCAAATAATGAATCTTTCACTACTTTCAATTTGGACTGCGGTAATCCAATTTTTCTTTTCATATTAAAAAGAAAATAAATATTATATATAATGGATAATAGCTCAAACCTCTCAAACCATGAAGCAATCAACACCAACCATCTTTCTCGCCCTCTTTCTCGTTCTTCCCTTAGCCTTTGGCGATGACATCGTCACTGACAGTGCATTTCTCTTCCATATATGCTCAAGCTTCGACAATTACACAGCCCACACCCCCTATGCTTCTAACTTAAACCAAGCCTTGGATCAATTGGCCTCCAACGCCCCTCCCTCCGGCTTCGGCCTCAGCTCCGTTGGCAAGGGCGATTTACAAAACCAAGTCAACGGGTTGGCTCTATGTCGTGGCGATGTCTCGTCCGCCGATTGTACGAATTGCATCGCCACGGCGAGCCAAGAGATTCGTGAACGATGCCCTTATAGAAAAGGAGCTGCCATTTGGTATGATTTTTGTGGGTTGAAATATTCTAACACTAAATTCTTTGGGAAGATAGATAATAGGAACACGTTTTATATGTGGAATCTAGAAGAAAGAGATGATCCGGCGCCGTTTAATGAACAAGTCAAGAGATTGTTGACTAGTTTGTCTGAAAAAGTTGAAGCTACCAAGAATTTGTATGTGATTGGCGATGTGGAGATAAAGCCATCGGAGAAGTTGTATGGATTGGTTCAATGCACTAGAGACCTACCGAGTGGTGGTTGTAAGAAGTGTCTTGACATTGCCATTGGTGAGCTTCCAAGTTGTTGTGATGCTAAAATTGGTGGAAGAGTGGTTGGTGGAAGCTGTAATTTTAGATATGAACTTTACCCAATTGTTGATGCCCAAAAATAAGTTAAAGAGTTCATTACAAACTTGATGTTAAAGATAATGTATCGCTCTATATGATATATATGATAGTGTTATATGCAATATTTTCGATTGAGAACTATAAGATTTATAGTATATTAAGACAAAACTTAATTGTGGGTGTAAATCGTATTTGTAAGAGTCTCACTCAATTGATGCGATTGAATTGATTTTATCGGATTTGAAGATGATCTTAGTCGTTGTGGATGATGATGTTGATGATACAAACTGTGAGACTTCACGTTGGTTGGATTGAGAAACAAAGCATACTTTATAAGAGTGTGGGAAACCTCTCTGTAATAGACATGTTTTAAATCTTTGAGGGTAAGCCCTCGAAGGGAAAGTTCCAAAAAGACAATATTTGCTAGCGGTGGGCTTAAGATGTCATAGATGGTATCAGAGCCAGGTTTCTGATAGTGGGCCAACGAAGATGCTGGGCTATCTTATAAGGGTGTGGAAATCTTTACATAACAGACGTGTTTTAAACCCTTGAGTATGGACTACCTTGGGAGGGTGTGGAAACCTCTTCCTAACAAACGCATTTTAAAACCTTGAGCGAAGGAAGCCCTTGAAGGGAAATCCCAAAGAGGACAATATAGGCTAGTCGTGGGCTTGGGTAACCTTGAGCCAAGAAGCCTTCAGCGGAAAGTCCATTGAAGGGAAATCTCAAAGAGGACAATACAGGCTAGTCGTGGGCTTGGGTAACCTTGAGCCAAGAAGCCTTCAGCGGAAAGTCCATTGAAGGGAAATCTCAAAGAGGACAATACAGGCTAGTCGTGGGCTTGGGTAACCTTGAGCCAAGAAGCCTTCAGCGGAAAGTCCATTGAAGGGAAATCTCAAAGAGGACAATACAGGCTAGTCGTGGGCTTGGGTAACCTTGAGCCAAGAAGCCTTCAACAGAAAGTCCAAAGAAGACAATATCTGTTAGTCGTGGACTTGAACTGTTTCACAAACATAAAATTAGTGATTGCATATAAAATAGAGACGGGTTCTAACCAACATCAACTATTGAGTTGATGAGGTTGCTATCAAAATATAGACATTTGATCATGGACTGATATGATATGAGGATGGCATAGTTAAATTGATGAAGATCCAACGACATTCTAGTAATATTTTTTCATATAAATTTAAATTTGAAGTATGAACTTTCCGATCGAAGGTACCATGTTTTAAGTAATTAGGTTAAACTTGATTGCATAAAATATATAGTTAGAAAGAAAAATCTTTATTAACATTATTACAACTTGATAATATGGGGTAATTAATATCCAATTGTACTAAAATTATATTCATTAATGAAAGTGCAATTCATCTAAGTCTCCATTAAATTTCTCCATCCACTTATAATCCAATATTCATTGTGCTCCATATCCATCTTTAATAAATTCAGTGAAAAAGTCATATACGTAAATATAGTGCACACCATACTAAATCCATTCAAAATTATTATATTAATTAAGCTAATTAAGTGTATCATCCATTAATCCATATACATATTATTTATTTAATATACTAAATTCTCCTTAATCATATACATATATGTTAGTGCAATCAAAGTGGGGCTTATCCATATATCATTACGCTACATTCTTAAATTAGTGGACCAATATTTATATATATATATAGTACACATGATAGAGGAAGAATTAAGAGTTTTACGGAGATATGGTAATTTGATGTCCCACGTTGGTGTGGAAACCTTTCCCTAGCAGACGCGTTTTAAAGCCTTGAGGGGAAGCCCGAAAGGAAAACCCCAAAGAAAACAATATCTTCTAGCGGTGGATCTGGGTCGTTACAAATGGTACTAGAGCCAGACATTGGACGATGTGCCAGCCTTCTCGCTGTTTTCTAAAGGAGGGTAGACACGAGGCGGTGTGCCAGTAAGGACGCTGGGTCCCAAAGGGGGGTGGATTTGGGGGATATGTCAAACTTCTCGATGTTCCCTAAAGGGGGTAGACACGAGGCGGTGTGCCAGTAAGAACGCTAGGCCCCAAAGGGGGGTGGATTTGGGGGCAGTCCCACGTCGATTGGAGGAAGGAAAGAGTGTCAGCGAGGACGATGGGCCCTGAAGGGGGGTGAATTGTGATGTTAGACGCGTTTTAAAGTCTTGAGGGAAAGCCCGAAAGGAAAAGTCCAAAGAGGACAATATCTGCTTGCAGTGGATCTGAGTCGTTACAGGTAAATTTGTGAACAACATCTTGTGGATTTGAGATTTTAGCACGTTTGCTTCTTTTCAAGATTTTAAAATGTGTCTACTGTGAAGAGGGTTGTGTCTAGACCCTCTTCTGATCAATTTATAATAGCCCAAATATTGTCTTGTATCGTTTAGTGATGGGCTCTTATACCATTTGTAACAGCTCAAACCCACCGTTAGTAGATATTGTTCATTTTGTCCCGTATTGCCGTCAGCCTCACGGTTTTAAAATGCATCTACTAGGAGGAGACTTTCATACGTTTGTTTCGTTCTCCTCTCCAATCGACATGAAATCTAACTATTTATTTAGGTCATTACGGATTAGCATGGAATAAACAACGTCTTAAAATCTAATTCTTTTGAAAAGGTAGTAACACTTTTTCAATTTATTACTAAGCCTATAATATAATCCAAACCTATAATTATTTTTTAAGGATTAATATCTCCTATGACAACTCCCCCTCTATTTATATCAAATTTCAAAACATAATAATCATCCATTTCAAAGCATGAGCGGATCAAAGCCATATCTTCCTATTCTCCTCCTATTTCTTGCCACCATAGGCAATACCATAACCACAACCAATGGCGGATATCTCTACCATACATGTTCAAGCTCCGACAACTACACAATCAATAGTCTCTATGCTTCCAACTTAAAACAAGCTCTCGATAGATTGACCAATAGTGCTCCACCCTCTGGCTTCGGCCTTAGCTCAACTGGAGGCAAAGATTTAACAAACCAAGTCAATGGCTTGGCTCTATGTCGGGGGGACGCCTCGCCCGCCGATTGCAAGAACTGTGTTGCGACGGCCGGACAAGACATCCAACAGCGATGTCCTTATAAGAGAGGGGCGGCCATATGGTATGATTCATGCCTTTTGAAATACTCCAATGCCAAATTCTTTGGGAAGAATCAAAATGGGGGATTTAGATTCTACTTGAGGAATGTCAGAGATGCGGATGATCCGACGTCGTTTGGGGAACAAGTTAAGAACTTGCTCAGTGGGTTGTCTGAAAAGGTTAAGACGTCGAGGAATTTGTATGCGATTGGAGAGTTGGAGATTGGGGGGTCCAAGAAGGTGTATGGGTTGGTTCAGTGTACGAGAGATCTGTGGACTGCGGATTGCAAGAAGTGCCTTGATGATGCCATTGCTGAACTGCCTTATTGCTGTGCTAATGGAGCTAAAGTTGGTGGAAGAGTGGTCGGTGGGAGCTGCAACTTTAGATATGAAACTTACCCCTTCTTTACTGCCTAAAACTGGAACAACTTGTAATTTCTGAGCTATGTTTTCGTCAATCACTCCATATTCTACATGTTTATGTATGGCTCAACATATCGAACATAAGGGCTGAGTTCATAATTTCATCATGATATTGATGAAATATTAATCAAAGTATTGAGTTAACTTATAAGTACCATCTTTCAAGTGTGTGTTTATTTAGTTTATAAATTTTCAAAAGAAGCTTTTAGTTTTGTTTAAATATACTCCACTACTCAGTGATAATATAACGATCTAGACCCACCGCTAGCAGATATCATCCTTTTTGGGCTTTCCCTTACAGGCTTCCCTTCTTCCCCTCAAGGCTTTAAAACGCGTCTACTAGAGGAAGGTTTTCACACCCTTATAAAGGGTGTTTTGTTCTCCTGTCCAACTAATGTGGGCCCGAAACGGGGTGGATTGTGATGTCTCACATTGGTTGGGGAAGAGAACAAAACATCCTTTACAAGGGTGTGGAGATCTTCCCCTACTAAATGCGTTTTAAAGCCTTGAGGGGAAGACCGAAAGAGAAAACCTAAAGGGAACAATATCTACTAGCGGTGGATCTGAGTCGTTATAAATGGTATCAAAGCTAGACATTGGATGATGTGTCAGCCTTCTCGCTGTTCCCCGAAGGGGGTAGACACGAAGCGGTGTGCTAGTAAAGACGCTGGGCCCAAAGAGGGTGGATTTGGTGGCGGTCCCACATCAATTGGAGAAAGGAACGAGTACCAAGTATGCTGGGCTCCGAGGGGGTGGATTGTGGATCGTCCTCCAATCACTCAAGTGTCCAACCTAATCAAGAACCCGCAGAAGCCGACCGGATTTCGGTGACCGGACACCGATCCTCGTGCATGACATGAATTACAACACCGCAGCAGTATAGAAATTCCAAACCTTATTATAATGTTTACAGTTGGCAGAGTACCACGCAACGTGCCCTCCAAATTTAACCCTTGTCCTTTAGCTTATAGGGTATCTACCCAAAATGCAAGGGTCAATAGCCTTCAAAACTTTTTTGTGGCCACCCACCCTACAACCACCGGTTTAAGACAAAGTTTCGCAGTTAAACACAAAGGCCTCAGCCGCTTGATGGAAGATCAGTTGCTTCTACCCATAGGTTTCAATCCGACCCTTAAAGACATTATCTTAAAAAGAAAAAAAAAAAAAAGAAACTGTCTTGAAGGCATGCGAGGATGTTGCTGCGAAAATTCTGCAGATATGAACATGGGACTCTGCTAAAATCTGTACTTTGCGTAAAGAAGCTAAAAAGAAAGCTTCGTGTTCCTCGGAGACACCAAATTTGTCTGAAAATGGCTCAGTTCAGATATTCTAAAGGAAAATTTCAACAACAATTATACAAACAAAACATCAACAATTATGCAGATCCACTTCAAAACCCGAGTATCCGTTCGACCCATTTCCGACATTTTAGGTTTTTTAGCTGAAAAGAAATGGCTTTTATGAGGAGGATTAGCGAGATTTGGACTGATAATGTCATTGGGAGTAGTGTAGACACTGTAGACGACAATGGTCAAAGAAGGAACTGTGAAACTGATACACTAAAAAGAAACGAAAAAGAAAAGGAATCACGGCTGATTCCACTGCTTTTTCTGTGAAAATTCAGTAAAATGGAACTGAAAATCCGTCATGAAAAAGCAGGTAACACCTGAAGATTGGATCGACCCATCACTCGAATCTAATACAACTCACATTTCATCCTCATTCTCTACAAACCTATCTAAGAATTCAAGACAATTTTCTTTTTGAAAGTAATGAGCTTAATCAATGAATAAATCGACCTCAGAACTTCTTATTGGTCTTACGAATCGACGATCGTAGCTGAACATGCATTGGACCTGGACTCACTGGCGTCGTACTGGGTGGAGTTAATGGTGGCGACGCTTCGGTTTCTGGGGGAGGTGGAGATTGAGATGCTGGCAGCAGCGGCGGCGGCGGTGGTAAGGGATTCGGGATGGTATCAGGCGGAGGTGGGGAAGTCGGAATAACGTCAGGCGGAGGTGGGGTAGTCGGAATAACGTCAGGCGGAGGCGGAGAAGCCGGAGTAGCGTCAGATGGAGGTGGAAAAGCCGGAGTAGCGTCAGATGGAGGAGGAAAAGCCGGAATCGGATTTTGAGGTGGTGGGTTGGGATTGGAATCTGGTGGGTTTGGTGGGTTCTGCGGTTGATTGGAAGCCGAGATGGGGGCGGCGCCGCCGGGAGTGGCGGAATTGGGATTGGGAAAGACAACCGGAGGGGAAAAACAGGAGTTGCCGGAGCACTTGTGGGATTTTTGGAGGCCATGACGCATAAATCCAAAGCCAAGAACTAGACCAAGAACCACCAAAACGGTAACAATGAAGATGAAGATCTTAGTAGCTTTGCCAACATAACACATTTTCGATTATCCAGAGTTCCAAATTCAGATTCCGATAAACACACAGCTTCACAAGAAAAAGATTTGGGGTTTGATTCTTTTTCGTCTTTTTCTCATGGCGGGTGAAGAAGATGAGCAAAATGAGAGAGATAGGGAGTAAGGGAGTGGAGTGGACTGGGCTACTCACAGAGTTGTAGCTTGAAAGGGCATCGGACCCACGTGAAGACCAATGAATCCGTCACCGTTCCTTTTCACTTTTAACCTTTGGCAAGTGAATGACAGGTAATATTTTTACATTTTTACAGTCCGTACATGGATCTAAGAGATGGATAGTTTTAATGTAATTAATAAAAGTTAAGCAGGCAGACCCAAAAGCTAAATTTCAATCTCAGAGGATTGGTGAGCAATGGCGGTGAGCAATAAAAGTTAAGCAGGCAGACCCAATAGGTGGAAGTGGGGCACTAATGATATATGGAAAATTCGGTTAAAAAATGAAAAGAGATTTTGTTTTGTTATTAAGTACCTGTTACCTGTTGAAAAGACATCAAGAATCGAGCCAACCAAGCATGTCTGCCAAGTCATTCCTCTTTGAGATAGGAGTTAACCTCATAAATGTGGCTCTCAGTTAGCTGAACTCTGCATCACAGATTTTGACTGTTTGTAAATAAACATAAATTCTTCCAAGCTGCCACTATCCGTAAAAACCTGTCTCAGCAACAGGACAACCAATCAAGCATAAACTTACACATCGTCTTCCTCATCTTTTATCAATCAAGGAATTATTAGCCAAAAGTGGACCTGAGGAACTAGTTCAGCAGATAAGTATAAAACAGATTAAGAACGAGATCAACTCTATTGGTATGAGGTCTCTTGGAGAAGTCCAAAATAAATCTACGAGAGTTTAAGTTTAAAGTGGACAATATCATACTATTGTGAAGAGTGGTGAGTCCTAACAATTATCATGGTATGAAGAAACTGATACTCAGTAAAACCTATCTCTCTACCCACGTGATACTAAATATAATCATCTTCATATTTAATTGCTAACTATAAACGATTGCTGAACAGTTAGCATATAAGAAATGCCATACCTGTTGTTATTGAATAAATTTGACATGAAACAAAGTTACACAGTAATTACCAAAAATCCCCACAAGAACAAATGCCATCGATAAAATGGTGAAACCTGTGGTTATCACGCATGACGATTTCTCGATCCATGAGTTTCGATATTAATTTCGTTACCGTGTGGCAATCTGCACATACTCGAAGATTCTTAGTAATCCTAATTTTGGTCCCTGGAGGGGTATTTAGAAGAGCAAAAGCAATTGCCAATCGCTCACTATGATCCCAAAGCATCTTCTCCTTTTGTTCTTCACTGACATCATATAAAATTGAACTAGTATCGGGCTTGTGCCCTTTCTCCTTGAGTCGCCAACTTATGTCCTTCAGTTTAGCATATATATCTTTTGTTTGTTGGTGTGACTTGTCTCCAACAAAGAACATATGAACCTGGCTATCAAGCTCAATTAAGCTGTACCCCGCTGGTTTCTTCAATCCATAATTCCTCATTGTAGTTCTCACTTTTTCCACAGCAGTCCATTGTTTCATAGCAGCATAAATATTGGAAAGACAGATGTAGCTACTAACCCTTGTTGGATTCGTTCTGAAAATATTTTGAGCTGAAATCTCTGCCAACACGACGTTTCGATGAAGCCTACAAGCAGAAAGGAGTGCAGCCCATATATCAGCGGATGGTTCGACTTCCATACGCTTTACCAGTTCGTATGCTTCATTCAGTAGCCCTGCTCTGCCAAGAAGATCTACCAAACATAAGTAATGAGCAGGTCCCGGTCTGATATCATACTTAATGGTCATTTCATTGAAAATCGTTTTGCCCTCATCAACCAAGCCTGAATGGCTACATGCTGATAGAACAGAAGTTAGAACACCCTCATCTGGACTAATGCCATTTGCTGTCATTTCATTGAAAACGGATATAGCCTCTTTTCCCCTCCCATGAATTCCATAAGCTGCAATCATAGCACTCCAAGCAACCATATTCTTCTGAGTCATCTCACAAAAGACGTGGTAAGAGCAAGATAATTCTCCACACTTAGCATACATGTCTATAAGGGCAGTTCCTAAAAAGGAATTTAAGAAAATCCCTATCTTAGTCAGATATGAATGGACTGACTTCCCAAATTGCAGGGCTGTAATCTTTTCACAAGCACCTAGGACAGCCACGAGAGTTATCTCATCCGGAGCTGCTGTTTCTTCGATTAGCATTTGACAGAAAAGTCTTAAACTTTCAAAAGCATCTCCACTTCGTTGATAGCATGAAATTATAGAATTCCATGATACAGTATCTTTAATTTTCAACTCCTCGAATAATTGCCTAGCAACAGCAATAGAGCTGCAATTTGAGTACATATCAATCAGCGAGTTCATCAGGAACTCATTCGAAGAAACATAATTATTGCGTATAGCATAACAATGGATCTCCTTCCCCTGCTTAATGGCAGCCAAATCAACACAAGCAGAGAGGAGTGCAAGCAAAGTAGTCCCATCTGCTTTCAACCCAGCCTTTCCCATTAGATAAAAAATCATTAAAGCTTCCATTGCATTGTTGTTCCTCACGTAACCCGAAATCAGAGTATTCCAAGAAGTTGTATCCCTGTCGGGCATTTTATCAAACACCTTCCTTGCAACATCCAAATTCCCAAACTTCAGGTACATTGCTAGAAGAGAATTGTTCACATAAATATCTGAATCCCACCCACAAACCTCCACATGAGTATGAATTTCCCTTCCCATTTCACTAAGACCCAGATCACCACACGCTTTTAGAACAAAAGGGAAAGTAAAATTGTCAACAATTCCTAATCTTAGCATTTTACGATACATAGCAAGGGCCTCGTAAGCAATAACACCACCAGAAGCATAACCTCTAATCATAAAATTCCACAGGAATGAATTTTTCAAAGCAACCCCATCGAATATCACTTGGGCTTCTATCATGCGACCACAAGCCGCATAAAATGCAGCAAGTTTGGAGCTGAGATAGGTATTGTTTTGAAGATTTCCAGATGTGAGCATACAGGCATGGAGTTTCCGGCCTTGTGCAATTGATTTGTTGTTGGTGAGTGATTGCAAAATGGCTCCACATTGTAGAGAAGTAAGTGGGAATCTCAGAGCGGACTTGGGATTGGTTACAGTATTTGTATGTAGAGATTTCTTGCAAATGCTTGCGTTATGAAGTAAGAATGATTTAAGAATAGCTGTGGCAATGGCAATCATGGGAAGAAACTAGAATTATAGGTTACCATTCACAAAACCTGGTTGAACACTATAATTCTAGTCACAACTAAAGATCATCTTCATATAAATATTGAGGATGAAAATCTTACCCTCATCAAGTTATAAGCCTGCGATGAGTGTAAAAAAATTAATAAATAAAAACTGGAAATAGAAAATATGAAAAAATATACAAAAAAAGAGTGGAGATGCGGGGTATCGATCCCCGTACCTCTCGCATGCTAAGCGAGCGCTCTACCATCTGAGCTACATCCCCATTTGAATAACATATGAAAATTACATAAATACCTTCCATATTTGTATTTATTTTTTGAATAAAATATGAAAATTATATACTTACCTTCCACGAATGGCGTATCCTTTTCCCTTTCGGAGTTTGCCGAATCAATGCCACGTCAGAAACCCCAATGTGTCAAAAACCCTACTCCAATACTATAAATTAAATTTCTGACGCCCTCTCCCTTATAAACCAAACCAACCTTTTTCTTCCCTTCTATTCCGATGGCACCAAAGCGGCTCGTCGAAGATCTTCCGTCCGCGCATGCCTTTTCAGATTCCGAAGAAGAATCCGATTATGAGACTCATGAAGAGGATCGGGAAATTGATAATCTAATGCAGAACTCCGAGGACGAAATCGATGAACACACCCACGAAGATGAAGAGGAAGAACAACAAGAAGAACAAGAACAAGCAATCCCCTCTCCTGTCATCCCTAGACGTGAAAATTCTCTCGAAAAGGATTCTGGGTTCGTCTCAGATTCCGATTCTGAGAAAACCCAATCCTCCCCAAGTGCTTCTGCTTTCACCATTAAACCGATTCTTCGGAAATTGGCCTGTGGGTCTTCTAAACCTAACAAGGATTCACACAAGTCGAGCATAGATTGTGCTACTGTGAAGCCACCTTTTAGTTCATGCTTAAAGCGCCCGATTGAGAATAACTTCCAAGGGAATGAGTCGAATAAGAAGAAGATGAAGAGGGTAATGAATGGCGAAGATATTGAAGAAGGGAAAAAGGTGTGTGGGTCCGGCATTAACAGGCTGTGGAGTGAGGATGATGAGATTTCGATACTACAGGGGATGATTGATTTTCAATCGGCAAAGGGGTCTGATCCTTATACCGATATGAGCCAATTTCTAGAGTTCATAAAGAAAAATCTAAGCGTTAATGTTTCGAAGAATCAATTGATCGATAAAGTGAGGAGGCTGAAGAAGAAGTACAAGAACAACTCGGAGAAGGGCAGGAATGGGGACGACCCTGTATTTTTGAAACAGCATGAGCACAATTCGTTTGTGCTGTCGAAGAAAATATGGGGCAATGAAGCAAAGAATAAGCCGAGGAAGCATAGTGTGAAAGCTAGCAATTCAGTGTCTATAAGCTCGCCGAGAGTGGATGTGGAAGCAGCAAAGAAAGAGACTGTGAACAATAATAATGTTGAGAGTAAGATTTTGGCAGAGGAGTTTCTATCAGAATATCCATGGCTGAAGGCTTCTTTCATGGTGGAGAATGGTAAGTTCTGTTCAGAAGGGCTAATGCGGCTTGTTAGGGAAAGAATGCCATCAATTGGGAGTGAAAAAGCGAAGGAATTGGATGACAAATGGAGGATGTTGGGAGAAAACGAACTGGAATTGTATGTGAAGAAGGTTGAATTAGTTAGGGAACAATGTAAACTAATATTGGATTCAATGGGGAAGGCAAAGAGAGGTTCCTAAGCCAATCAAGGTAACTAATAGACTCTCTTCGGGAAGTTTTTTTTTTTCTTTCTTTTTTCTTTTTTCTTTTTTCTTTTTTGGGTCTGAAATTCTTTGAACTATGAGCATTCTGGAGTGGTGCTTGTCCACAACATGGCAGAGAAATAGTTGCTTCTGTATTTTTCTGAGTTATAATATATAATAGGTGATATTCCTTTTTAGTGTTTCTACACATTTCCCTTTGTTTCTAAGATGGAAAATTCAAGAGAATGTTCATAATATTTGAGATATATTCTTTCAATTGTCCAGAATTTTATGATTTGATATAAACTTTACAAATGGTGTATCATCTCTGTAAGAAGATTTCAAGTCTTTGCTTATGAACTTTGAACTATCAGATGGCATCAATGTGTGTGTTAGGATACATTAACATGTAAATTCTATGTTGTTTTCAGGATTTCTTGCTTTTGGGGTTGGGTTTTCTTTTAGTTAGAACTTTGGTACAATTATTGCCTCTTCATGGACTTGGTGATGGATGATTTAAGAAATTACTAGTGGGGTTCTCAGACGTTCAAAACTCAAATGAATTGTTCTGATCATCATGGTCTATTCAGTCTATGGTGAAGCTTCAAGATCAGTATAACAAATATGTATATTATAATCTATCTGTAGTTTCTACAGTTCTTCAACATAAACATGCATTATTGAAGTATCAATTGAACCATGGATTGAAACGAGTTCCAATAGATAAAGGGCAAAGAAAGTTTGAAAACAAAATGCTGATCAAGATATACTTTCATAATTTGACCTCTACGTGTTATATTATTACTTGGGCAACAAAAAATACTCAGTCTGAGTGTTCAGTTGCGACAAAATTCTGACCACAAGGACAGTTTGTTTTCTGGGTGTTCTCACGAACTCACTCAGAATGGTAAAGCAATTAATGGTAGGCAGAAAATGGAGTGCTCTGAAATTTATCTGCATTCATTACTGAAAATTTTGTACCTCATTTTCATGATCACTAGGAGTCATAACACTAAGGTAGCTGTTCTTTTGTACTTTCACCTAAAAGCATTTTCGCAACATTCCAAATTGTGACTACAAAAATTGTTCCCAAAATACCAAAAATGGGGAATGGATAGTCTAATTTCTATCATGCTTTCTAATGACCTAAAACGCAAACACATAAAGAAATATTGTAGTACCGGACGCGCAGCCTTGCCGTTCCGTCGGTCTGAATCACGAACGGCGGAACTCGATCGGAAACTAGGGCTTGGGACGGAATGTCGACATTTGCTGCAGCAGAACTCGTTTCTCCGCGATCTTCTGGATAAGCCCCAACTGTTCTGCCGAGAAAACGCAACAACTCTGAGAACAAAGCATGGTCTGAGCCACCGGCGAGTTAACTAAAACTTGCAATAGTTGGTTTCGATTCAGCCTCTCCAATCCACCAAACATACCGGTGATGTAATGATTATTTGAATAACTAGAAATGGCCGATTCACGGGGCATGGATTGAAGCGCGAGGAGTTGTGCCTGAAGGAACTTGACGTACTTGCACGCTTCTTCAAGCATTGTAGCGATGTCCATTTTTTTGTCCCATGGCAGTAGTTTCTGCAAGCAACGCGTCTTGTCGCTCAATTTCTGACGACGCTGTCGAGCCAAAGCACTGCGAGGGATTTGAACAGCGGGAGACACAGCAGCAGAAGTGGTTAAATCCGGCGAGAGTTTGTACTCGTACGGCACAAAAAAGTTCTGGAAACCCTCACATGTTCGCACCATCGGCTCCACCATCTGCAACGGATTCATCACAGAATCGACTCGAGCACGCTTGTTAAACGACGACGAACATTGCTCCAAGGAACGGAGATCGGGCAAGTGAGGAAACGACGTCGAATCATGAAAAAGGAACGAGGATTCTTGAGTCTCCGTTTGTTCATACACACTCATCGGCTCAGATTTAGGCAACTTGAAGAAGGGACCATCGGAAGAGGCGGTACTTTCAGCGACGAAGTTAGAGCTTACCTGAGGATACAACGACGTCATACCGTCAGGAAAAGTAAGAGAATCGGCAACGTAGCATCCTCCGAACAGAGACGGCAACAATGTGTGGCTCTGGCTACCACCCGCGAGAAACGACTGGAGACTGACGCCAGAAAACATGGCGTCGAAGCAAGCATCATCCCAAACAGTGGAGGAAGCATCGTCGCCAGCAGAAGTCTCCATGAGCAAAGCAAAAAACAGAGAACAAGGGATTATATTTGTATTTGTTGTGTATATCTAGAGTCTGCAAATTAACGTAATGGCGTAATGGGTTATTTGTAATGGTGAGGAAGAAGAAGACAAAAGGAAACAGAGGGAATGATGATGCGGATTGGGTCCGTACAAGGAGGATGTAACCGACAGGTGTAGGTGGCGGGGGGGACTGTACAGCTTCTTCCGGTACGCTTTTTTGTCGACCATTTGTCTTTATCTTCCGCCGTTTCAAATAATCCACTGGGACAGCAACCAATTTTTTTTTTTTTTTTTCTAGATATTTATAAGTTAATTTTGTCTTAATTTTCGTTCTTAACTCTATGGGTTTGAAATTCATACTTATTTCCTTCCAATTTTCGTGGTTCTTAATAAATACTTGAATTTTTAATATATATATATATATATATTTTTTTTTTTTTTTGATATGACAAAAATTGACTTCATTTTTATATCATTGATAGAAAATAGATAACAAAAAGAGAAGTAAGAAAACAAAATTTCAAATTAAAATTTGATGATCAAATCATTCTTAAAACCGAAGTCTTCATTTTATGATTAAATTTTGATGGCGATAGGGCGTGTGCTTAGCACGTGGGAATCTTTTCAAGTACATTATGGTTGCGGTGGATGAGCATAAATGCTGATAAGTCCGGAAATTTTGGTAAAATGACGGTTTTAGCCTCGTAGGAAGGGTATGGATTTTGGCTCGTGGAAGGGTGACAGTGTACTTTCGCATGCAACTCTGAGAGACGGATATGCTTGAAGCGGAAAGGTTGGGCACGTGCCACGTAATGGTTGGTACAGCAAAGACGTATAATACTTTTTGACTTTTTTTTATATAAAAAAATGTTTAATTAAATATTCAAATTTAATTTCAGAAAATTATTTTTTTTAAGCTCAATTAAATATTATGAAATCAACATTTTGTTTAAACTCTTCTTAAACATGAAGCCAAATGCGGACTCAACCAGGCTAATCAAACATTTATAGAGTGAAAGAATAAAGACATTTTTGCCCATTAAAAAATTTAGGAATTTTTATAGACATTTTAAAGATATTTTTACTCTTAAAAGCATTTTCTTCAAAATTCATCTTCATTTTTAATGAAGCACACACAAAATATCATCGGTAGGGGACCAATAAGACGACCAATACTCATCTTAGTATATATGTGCGTGCACAAGTATACATACATATATGTATATGTAACTCCACATTGAGTCTTTTTCTGACCATTTCTTCTACTTCCATTGCTCCAATTGGAGGGAATAATAGTGATTTACTGATCAAATATGAACTACAATATAACAAAATGTGAGGAATAAGAAAAAAAACTGTACACAAGAATGGGAATGGAAGAAGCTACACTAGTAATGATGCTCTGGAATGATGAACTAAAAATGGAGAAATCATTCCAAAACAATATACAGAGGAGGAGGAGGTTTGGCTAATGTTCCTACCTGCTAGCCCTACAAAAGTTGTTTACCTATCCCACATGGCCTGAAATATGGGCGTTCTGTGCTTTAGCCAATGTACCAAATCCTTCTCTAGGGGTGAGTTGCTCAACACCGCGTCCAGCATTGGGCTGCCAATCACTTTGGGACAGTTCTTGAATGACCATATCCGATCCTTTGGCCATGGTCTCTGCGGCTGCTTCTCCTGAGGGAAAATCAAAATAATGAATTAAGACAACAAAGCCAATGGCATTGATTACAGAACCAAAATAGACTCTCACCATCCTTGACAGCATAAATTTAACAGTCTTTGGGCCATATACACGCTGCCGTGAAGGCTTCTGAACTCTGGCGTAGAAGGATCCCATCTCTGGCAAAGATATGCAACCCATGCTGGCCTTAGCCAGGCTACAATCTGGGTCGGTATTTTGCTGGTTGTGCCAAAAAATTAGTTGCCCTAAGCAATAATTCTGACCATATGTCTTGCGGTACTCTTGAAAACCTGTCCCTAACTTATCCACATACTTGGGACCCAGGTCAAGTGAACTAATGTAAACTGGTGGGGAAGTTACAGCTTTGTATTCCTGCAAACAAAAGTAAACATTGCCTTAATATCGTGCCCAAACGGGCATAAGAGAATTTGGAAGTTGTGAAATTATATAAGTTGGTACCTGTATTCTAAAAAAATTCTTAGTAAAAGCATAAATATGAATCAAATCTGCAGCAGCATCATTCCGGGACTTGTATGTACAAGGAATGTTACGAACTTCGTCTCTCAACCTACACAGAAGAAATGAAATGAATTCAACTAAACATCCGAGTACATTGGATTTTAAAGCAGAGGAGTACAAATCTACTCACCACAATAGAGATTGTTGAAGTTCCTTTTGAATGTCACCAGAGCCTAATGGATCATGGGCACGAATATTGGCTTTGAGATCACTTATCAAGTCTTCTTCAACATGAGGAGCCATGCTCTGAAGCAGCTCCTCAACAAGTGATCCCTCTCCTTTCCATAGATAAGTTACGGCTTCTTCAGGACTAAGCCTTTTTAATGGAGGTGGAGCATTCTTTGGGTCGCCAAAAATGCATCTCATTACATATCTCACCTTCAGACAGAATTTAAAATGTGAATTGAAGATGAGTAAATAAAAAGTTTCCACATCTTAAAATGAAAGGAAAGGAAAAGATTACTCTATTCTAGAACCAAATATCACCACTGACACACATGCGAACCAAACTTAGAACAATGCTCCCCGTTATAGTATATATCATTCCAGACCAACACGAAAATGTGGAATAGGAAATAACAATGATGAAACCAACCCAATAACATTCACCTGATAAACAGACCAAAACTAGAAGAGAACAGGGAAGTGAAGGTATTCACCTTGTCGAGAGTAATGGCCAAATTTTGTAGCCTTTGGTTGTAAACACCTTCAGCCTGTCAAGACCACAAAAGAAATTATTTTTTAAAAAATAAAATTGATGCATTTAAACTAAAAGCATATGCATGAGAAAATATATACAAGTCAACTTCTGCACACCTCGACTATACTCCAGGAATAACTATCTGACCCTAATATATTTGATTGACTAAGTAACTCGTAAGATATTAAAGCTTGGGCAGCGATCACCCTGGCTTGAACTTATTCCCTCTAACTTGGATATTAAACCATATGCATGCCATATTCTTATTACCTGAACTTCGGCGTCACTCTTCTCAACATCAAGACAGATATCTGAGAAGTATTTCCTTTTCTCTTCCAAATTGTGAGTCAGAATCTCCTCGGGAAGCTTTGTTCTTTCAAAATTAATGAACCTCACCTGGAAACAAACTCCAAGGGTTGAGAAAATATAAATATCAGACACACATATGTGCCATAAGCACCAATGCACTTACCACACGGGCTGAATAAGCCACCAACCAATCAGGTAAACCACCGAGTAAACAACTGCCTAATCCAGCCCTACCCAAGTCAAGATAATCGTCTTCTGACACTGAATTTAATTCACAGGCTTCTAGCATCAGTTGATGACAATCTAGAACGCCATGCCATTCCTCCAGTACCTGGTGGAAAGATAACTCATCTTGTTTAACTAGTACTAAGGCCACACAAAAGATCAAGGCAGGGAACAAGTAGACTAAACAACCACAATAACCAATATATCCATAAATTGTGCGAACATGAAAACAAAAGATCTTTTAGCAGATGAAAACAAACAAAAACTAAAACCAAGGTGGCACACCATGCCTTTTCCTAAAAGAGTTCACTCCAAATATTACCTTAAGAAAGGCTCCATCACCGGTCAAATTCAAGTAGCTACCTCGGCAGACATGGCTTCCACATAAACAAACTGATGCTTCGTATTCTTCCTTACTCTGATGGAGTAAAAAGTAATATTATAGAAAAAGAAAAGAAAAAAAAAAAAAAAAGAGCCCCAGTGAGCACTATCAGAAAAGAACTGCAAAAAGACATACCTCCGTAACAGAATTATAATCAAATGTGATTTCCTCACCATACTGTATTTTGCGTAAGCTATAAATTCCAATCTGGTAATGACCGTCAACAGCAGTAACTCTGTTTTAAAACAATATGTTGAATGATCTATGATTAGTAAAAAAGAGGGAGATATTATGGCCACTATCACAAAGCAATACACAACTAAGAGAAGAAGCAAAAGCAAATGCAGATGATTATGGGGCAAGGTTCATCAAACTTATTATTCAAAAAACATGATTTGAAATCAAAGCAATAATCTCCCCACATCTTCTTTTTTCCTTTTTTTTTTTTTTTTTTTTTTTTCATTTTCCTTTAATATCAAGTATAAAAGGTGAATCATGAGACACGTTAAATTCATTCTAACATAATATTTCTTTTTTAAGTTAGAATGGAGATTCGACCTACAATATACTAGGGAAGATAATAGGTACCTCAAATTCCATAGTACTACATAAAAAATAATTAAACATGCATATTTTTGTTAACAATTATTACTTAAAGAATTCGCAACAGGGTTTTCCTTTGGTATATTTGGGTGCAAAATGAATACAAGGGATTCACTCTTTTCCATGCTATGTACTGGTATAAATGTAAACACCCTTTTTCATTCATCAATGAAATTGTTTCCCTTCCCCAAAAAAGAATATACAAAATGCTGAAACGTGCAAACATAATGCTCCATAGAATAACCATATAAACCATGAACAGCGAACAAGAGAGATGAAAAACCTAGGCTTTTAAAAGAACTTACTTTGCTTCACAATTAGGTCGGCATGAATGGCAAATGCGGCTAGCATAGTTTGCTTTGTGCATGGCATCAACTACCACTAAATCATAACCATCCCCATCACCCTGCCCGAGAGAGGAGATTGAGTACTCAGAAGTATGTGGAACAAACAATTATAAACTATATATAGTGAAACATGCATATAAATATAAATACAACAGAGTTAAGTAGGCACCTTTGGTCTTTCTAAATAGATGTTATAAAATTCGGGAGCTGGGTCCTTGTCATTTTTTTGTAACGACCTAATTCCATCCTGTTTCTCGAACCATTTCCAAACAGGATAAACCTAAACAAGAGAAGAATGATAAACATGTAACTGCTATCACATATATGAGAATTTCATTTCAAAAAACCAAGCAAGAACACAAATTGAGAAAACTAACCTCAAAAGCAGATAATAAAGACGTGCCAAAAATGAAGATATCAAGGACATAGGATTACTATNAAAAGCAAATGCAGATGATTATGGGGCAAGGTTCATCAAACTTATTATTCAAAAAACATGATTTGAAATCAAAGCAATAATCTCCCCACATCNAAAATACAAACGGTAACTTTCATGACTTCATTTTCATTCTACTTTTTTTTATTTTTTTTTATTGCATTTTATCTTTAATATCAAGTATAAAAGGTGAATCATGAGACACGTTAAATTCATTCTAACATAATATTTCTTTTTTAAGTTAGAATGGAGATTCGACCTACAATATACTAGGGAAGATAATAGGTACCTCAAATTCCATAGTACTACATAAAAAATAATTAAACATGCATATTTTTGTTAACAATTATTACTTAAAGAATTCGCAACAGGGTTTTCCTTTGGTATATTTGGGTGCAAAATGAATACAAGGGATTCACTCTTTTCCATGCTATGTACTGGTATAAATGTAAACACCCTTTTTCATTCATCAATGAAATTGTTTCCCTTCCCCAAAAAAGAATATACAAAATGCTGAAACGTGCAAACATAATGCTCCATAGAATAACCATATAAACCATGAACAGCGAACAAGAGAGATGAAAAACCTAGGCTTTTAAAAGAACTTACTTTGCTTCACAATTAGGTCGGCATGAATGGCAAATGCGGCTAGCATAGTTTGCTTTGTGCATGGCATCAACTACCACTAAATCATAACCATCCCCATCACCCTGCCCGAGAGAGGAGATTGAGTACTCAGAAGTATGTGGAACAAACAATTATAAACTATATATAGTGAAACATGCATATAAATATAAATACAACAGAGTTAAGTAGGCACCTTTGGTCTTTCTAAATAGATGTTATAAAATTCGGGAGCTGGGTCCTTGTCATTTTTTTGTAACGACCTAATTCCATCCTGTTTCTCGAACCATTTCCAAACAGGATAAACCTAAACAAGAGAAGAATGATAAACATGTAACTGCTATCACATATATGAGAATTTCATTTCAAAAAACCAAGCAAGAACACAAATTGAGAAAACTAACCTCAAAAGCAGATAATAAAGACGTGCCAAAAATGAAGATATCAAGGACATAGGATTACTATCTGGCAACTTAATTAAATCCGACCCAGTCTATACATAAAATAATTATATTAAAACATATATACAGTTTTAGTATGATTCCCTCAAATCAATTAACGAAAAGTGAAGAAATAGAATCTCTTTATTACTACCTTAACACAATAAAATCACAAACAATATGCATTTAGCAACCGTATTGATTTACATTATGTTTATTATCAAAATAATCTCGATCCAAAATGCTAAGAAGAACTGCAGCCATACCTCTCCCAAAAATTCAACAATGAAATCGTCTTCTCCAAAACCTTCTTGTTTGTTGCATACAACACCTAGCCCCTAATTACACAATTAGTAAACAAACAAAGAACAAAAAGTGGCATCAGAAAAATTGCAAACTAAGTCATGAAAGATGGATAAAAGTTTTAAAAGGGTAAATCGATAGGAAGGTATACCTTCCTATAAGCAACATATTTGTCTTCAGGTCGACTATGTATGGCCTTCAAGATACCTTGACACAGCCTCATTGTTCGGATATCACATTCTTCTGCACCAACCTTCTCAATTTCTTCAATAACGGGCTGTAAAGGATGCATCATGGGAGTGTTTCCTGACCCAGTAAAATGTATGGCCTGCTTATTCAAAGTGCGAAGCAGCACATCTTCAATAAACAAATGTTTATCCATTAGAGGCCAATCCAATTCTTCAGGCACTGAGTCAAGCAAAAGATTGTGTGTATAAGGGTCAATTCCATAAACTTCCTGCTCTAAGACCTCATCCCCAATTTTCTTTCGAGGCTTGTAGTCCTTCACTTCAGGAAGTTCCATATCTAACTCCTCAACACCATTCTTCTGAGCATTTAATTTCTCAACATAGTCATCTGGTAAAGATACCCTCATCTTGCGTCGAACTTCCTCCTCATCTGCTATGACAACATATTCGTCAATCAACTCGTACTTCCTTGTGACAGGAGGAACAAGGCTTACTTTCGTCATGCGAGCACCCCATTCACGGTCATCCATAGTAGAATCAAATGCCTCATCAATAATAAAGCATTTATCCCCTCTTGATTCCCCAAGTCGACCTGATGAAAACTCCAAATCGCTTTCTGTATCTGAGACACTGTTCTCACTATCACTCTTGCCATCTCCAGAAGACCTATCAAACTCATCAGATGTTTCACTCTCAGATCCAATTGCTTTCTTATTCAATCGAGATAAGCGCCTCCTGATTTCTCGATCGGATGCATACTCTCCATGATCTAAGGCACCATTTCCAAAGATGGAACCATTGCTCCTATTTGTGTATTTCCTTTCAGTAGCCATTTTACCAAGCCGCCTTTTGAATTTTGAAGCAGAAGAAGAACCAAGTCTTGAAGAAGAGTCATCTTCCCAAGAGCTCACTTCATCCTTCTCCAGATGTACCTTTGATTTCTTCTCCAAACGGGTGGCAAGTTGAATAAACTGCGTAATAATGTGATTCGCATCTCCATCACCCCGGCTCTTTGCTCTGCAAGAACGTAAAGGTATAAATTTTATCGCAGAAAATGCATAATCTGAACGACTAAAAGCTCCAGAAACTGAAAGAAGAACGGGATTATATTGAAATGAAAAAAAAAAAAATTACAAGAAAAAAGGAACCGCAAGCATATAGAAATAATTCACAAAACATAATATTTATTGGATTCACAAAATTCCATCCACAGACAAAAACCAAAATAAAAATCATTTAATAACATTCACAAAGCTAAAAACAAAACAAAAATTTTACTGCTTGTTTAGAAATGAGATTCAAGAAAAGATATATGCTTTTAGAAATAGAAATCATTTTAATAGATACTATTCAGAAACAGTATCCTTCCAACCCTCAGTACACAATTAATTGTTGTAATTTTTAATAAAAAATAATAATAACAACAACAACAATAACAATTACATCCTGTCATTTTCCAAGTTTAAATAAATCTTTTTTCATGAAGATACACCAAAATGCCTTCAGTTGACCCTTTCTTCGGATAAGGGTTGTACAAAACACATTTTCTTTCCTCATAATCCATGTTATCCTTTCTAGAGGGATTTGCAATAATTACTCAAGAGACTCAAATTAGTCCAATGCCATGTAAACCTGTCGCAAAAGCAGGAAAGATAAACGGTATCCAAATAAAACATACTTTATTGCATCCCTACACATTCGACGGATGTCTTCCTTGACAGAACCAAGCCCCCGCTTAATGTAATAACCATTTCTAATTCTATCCTGAATTTCAGCAACCTGCAAAGAACACAGATCAGAAACAGTGATAAATTTCAGAATAAAAAGCAGCCCTGGTATACTAAAATGGGTGTGAAGTACCTTGGGTACAAAGAACTCAAACGTATTGTCCTTCATGATCTCCTTCAGACTGGAAGCAAGAAACTCAACCATCCTCTTATATCCAACTTCTGATTTCTTAATGGACCATTGTCTCATGCGGGCATCTCTGGAAACAATTGATGAGGACTTTCTAGCATCAAATACTTTTGAACGCTTGTATAAGCTTCTGCGGAATAACTGATTTGCTGACTCTCTCTTATCCACGCTCTCAAAATACTCCTTCAGCTCACCAAAATCATCCATGTTAGAACTGACGCCCTTAATTTTAGAAAGAGAAGAGGACTTTTCAGATATATGCCTGAGGCTCCTCATTTTAGAGTGTGTTTCTTCATTGTTTCTTATGCCATTTAAACTTCTTTTCACCCTATTTATATTCGGGTACTTAGAGGACAAATCATCGAACTGACTGCAGCCTCGAACATTTATGTAGGCTAACTGAGGAAACATGCCAACAACCTCTTCAAGTACAACTGGGGAAATGTTGGTGCAGCCAACTAGAATTATAGAATTGACCTTTTCTTTATTGTAAGTACTCTGCAATCACAGACATATAATAAGGTTAAACTGAGATTAAATAGATAACCCCATATGACATAAGCCTTTGTATTAACACTTACCATGATGTTCATGAATGTGGAATTTGTACAGTTTGAACCCAAAGTTGATAAATCAACCTGCCTAGAGATATCCTTATAAAACCTAACAGCAGCTCTCCAGTGCTTACAAGTTACAGAAGCGAAAGACAAGGATTTTAGGTCAGACTGCAGAAAATGAAATATCCGTGCCAGAATATGACCATCAAGGAAACCCCAAGATTCAACCTCCAAACTTGTACTCCCTTCTCCATGGAAAGTAGCATCACCACACAAATCCTCAAATGCAATTTCATCATTTTGATGTTGATGCAGGAAATCTTCATCCACTTCATAATCATCTTCACTTTCGTCAACCAGAAATCTGGCTCTTTTAGCAGCACGTGCACTGCCATCTGTAGTTCACAAAATCCAGCAGCCCCCAATGTGAAATCAGAAAAATGACCAGAACTCATGAGAAATAATTGAGGAAAATACTCATAAGGAATAAAAGCCAATTACTGTACTTGGTACAAAAAGATGCCTAGAGTTCAAGCAATAAGGATAGATCAATCATAAAAATTTTAGGAAAAAAATGATAACAAATAAGTGCAGCTTAATCAATTCTTGACAACCCTACCCCATTCATCAAGCAAATGCTCAAAAAGGAGGAGGTAGAAAGGCCTACAGCATTCTGAAAATGAAAAGACAGAATGCCTTCAAACTCAAAAATGACTTCACCAATACCTGATTTCCAGTGCATGGTCTTCTCCATCTCCTTCTTTGGTTGTTTTGCATTGATCCATGGATCTAAGACATCATTTATTGCTGCAGCAAACTCCCGGCTCTTGTAAAACTTCATAACTAATTCATGTAACTTTCCTCGAGTATATCCAATAAACTGAGGATGTAGTTCATGAAATGCATTTGAATCTTTTACGAGTCCACCAAAGGAATTGGTCCCAGATACTGAAACTGAATTTTTTGTTGTTTCACCTAATAATGGAGTTTTCTCCCTCTGAGTATTTTTAGTCAGTTCAGAACATTCTGCAAAGGAGGTTACTGGAACCCATACCCTATCAAATTTCCTGAAAACACTACTGTTCTTTTGAATGACACCCTGATCTACTAATAACTGTAGCTCTGAAAATGATGAAGGCCCACATTCATGTCCAGCACCATCAAGGTAATACCAAACACCTAAATGCAATTGCAAGTCATCATATGAGCAAAGACGATCTTTAGGGATGCTAACCAAACCAGTAGTCTTCAAAGACCTCTCTAAGCTTACATCTCTAGCAATCTTCAAATGAAAATCTCCATCGGCTGATCGCTTCCCATCACTATTGGAAGACCATAGCCTAGACCTTGAATGCCCCTTACCCCTGACCTTCATACGAGGCTCAGAGACAAATGAACCGTGATCCTTTACCACACAAGCATTTATCCTGATAACGGGTAGCATAGTTCCCTTCGTCCCCCTTACTGTTAATGTTGGCCTATCATCAAGACAGGTAAATGCCCAAGGAGGCAGATCAAGTCGTCTACTTTGGGAAGGATAATACAATTCATCTTTCTGATGCCATCTAGGATCCTCATAACCTGATTTGGACATCTGACATAGTGGAAAACCGTCATTCAGAACAAGCTTCTTTCTAGCATTTCTTTCTTGGGAAGATTCATCATTTCTCCTCCAGTCACCACCCTTGCAAGACCATGGTCCAGAAGTCAAATCACCATCATCAATGCCAAAATCCTTATCAGATGATACATATGTTTTGGAACCAGAATCCACTGATGTTGCAAAGTCTGTAAATTCCAAAATATCATCAGCAATTTCATCGAGCTGTTCACCAACATGATCTGAGAAACCTGTGAAGACAAAGATTAAACATTGGACTATTTCACCCAGAACTGAGTCCGAAGTATCAAAATGACAAATTACTTTATTTAAAAAAGAAAAAAAATTAAAAACTACAGAAAAAACTCTTGTTACCCCATAAATGTAGATGTGCAAAAATGCAGTAAAAAACCCTAAGAACACATTTGTCAATTGTCAATTTGCTTGTGTGATTTAGTAAAAAACTTAAAAGAAAAAACAACTGAGTTCGAGTATCAAAATGATAAATTACTTTTACTCCAAGAAGTGGAGAGAAAAAAAAACTAAAAGCCCTCTGTGATCCCAGAAATGTGTGATATTTGACAATGCAGTAGAGAACCCTAAAGAACCCATTTATCAATTGTCATTTGCTAATGCAAATTTAGTGGTCCTTGTCTTATATTTTTAAGATCAGGTAGTACAAAATTCGGCGAGGATTACACAATTGATGCTAAGATGTTGTTTTGTAGGCAAAGGTCAAAGACTGGAAGCTATCTTCCTCAACGTTGGTTACATGCTAGGACATTTGATTTGAGAAGCCAGAGAGAGTTCTTTCTCCAAGACGCCATAATTACTCTCCTTTTTCTTAATTAATGCAAGCCTTTTTTTGGTGCTTTATAAATACACGCTTCTTTTTATTAATGACAATTGGAAAGTATATTGCGTTCACGCTTGCCATTTGGCTTCTAGCTTTTGGCTTCTGGGTTAGGATTTTGGATTATGTCTTTTGTTCTCCACACAATTCTTTTTCTTTCTATTTCTCAAATTTAATATCCTAAAAATAAAATGAAAAATTATAGAAGAATTAACCTATACCTTCGGAGATGGCCAATCTTTCCCATTGTTCACCATCCAAAGTCATCTGCAAAACCTCTGCAACAAAACAAATAAACGGGGAAAGTCAAGAAATCTCCATGAATGAGGCAAGGAGGGATTTGCCAGAAATTTTTGAGAGAGTGAAAAGGATAAGAACAAATACCTGCAATTGTTTCAAGTTCTCTGCCAGGAACAACAGTAATATCCTCTAATAAAATGCTGATCCTTTCATCAATGTGAAGATCTCTTAACGGCTCAGAAGTATCCGCACCTTCATGAGAACATAAAGTTGGTCCACCACTTGTAATTTGAGAATGATCACTTTGAATGTTCAATTTTCCAGAATCTATGGTATCTGCCAATACATTGCCTGGAGCTTCAGGAGGGCTCACCAACTGAGTTACAGAGTCTGGTACAACGGATGGAAAATTAATTGTGGCCAAAGGAGAAACAGCATTCTCAACAGTCACCCATCTATCACTATCCAAATGCTTGATAAAGTGATCCGACATTAAAGAACCTTCTTCAACAAGTGTCTTCAGATCATACAGTCTAGTAGGTCCACGCTCCACACCATAATAATCAAGATAAAACCATTTTCCTGTTGATGTATCAGTCACCAGGGGAGCATGTGGCGGTGTATCACAAATATCCATATCCTCCTCCATAGAAGGCAGTTCTTCAGGAACTCCATCCACATGAGACAGCTCTAGACAAGTTTGGTTAGGACTCTTAGACTTCTCCCCTTCATAAAACCTGCAGTCACCAACAGTCTCAATAGACCCATTGGTATTCTGCTCTTTGATCTCGTCACAGGATTCTTTCGCTATCACAATTGATTCTTTCCCATCAGGGTCCCTTGGTGTAGTTTTATCTTCCCTAGTTCTGATTTCATTGTGAGAACTATGCTTTTCAATTCCTTTGCTTCTTCGGTTTGTTTCTCTATGGTTATTGGTCCTACTCCGGTCAAGAGGTGATCTATCCAAATAGTTTGGTGTTTGAGCTCTACGGCCATGACATCGAGCTCGATCTTGTGGGGACCGCTCGGCATGAGGACTACGATGACGATGGTCATAGTGCCGACTCCGATCATACGGTGATTTATCACGACCATACGGTGATCTATCACGACCATACGGTGATCTATCACGACCATACGGTGATCTATCACGACCATATGGTGATCTATCCCGAGGAGCAGGGCTGCGATCATTGTGATCATGATATCGAGCTTTTTCGAGAGGTGACCTGTCAGAATGACCAGGACTATACCCATGTCTGTTGTAAGCTTCCCGAGAAGAAGTAGAAGAAGATTCATAATGCCTTGTAGAGAACTTATCAGATGAAGATACTCGAGAAGAAGAAGAAGAATTTTTACCAGACCTTTCCATTGGGCGGGTCGAATAATGGTCAGAGTGAGCGGTTCTGCTGCTATCCTCTGAAAGTTTCCTGCTTTTTGAACCAGCATAATCCCCATAATCACTATAACGCTTCAAACGGTTGCTAGAAGAATAATCTTTCCCAAAGTTCTTACCATCATTGTAGTCGTTCCTATGAGAAACTTCTTCGTTCAAAGGTTTTGAACTATACCTCGAACCTCTGTCTTGGCCACTCTCCCATCTGGGCGTACCTTTACCGTGCTGATTCCCACTTCTATTGAGCTCTTTCCTTCTAACATCATCAGTTGAGTACTTAACAAGAGGTGGCGTTGACTCATGCACACTTCTCCACCCTCTGTCCTTCTCAGACTCGTATCTGCGTGTTCTTGAATAACGAAAGTCATCCTTCACAATATCACCCTTTTCCCATCTATCTGGAATGAACTCTCCTCTCTCAATTTCATCCTTTGCCAATCTCCGTGATCTATTCTCAGCCTCACCCTTTCTACTCCTGTCTGGAACTATCTCCCCTTTCTCTATATCCCCTCTCCGCCACTTTCCCCGTACATGCTCTTCTTTTTCATTCTCCGCTTTCCGCCATTTTTCATTGTTTTCAATTCCACCTCTTTTTGACTTCTCAGGCACAAATTCCCCGTTCTCTACTTCAACTCTCGACCACTTCAAGGTTCCCAATTCACCCTCTTCAACTTCATCTTTCTCTGCACTATCAACGCCATTTTCAGCATGCCCAACATCTCTGCTGCTCTTCCCAGGTTTATCCGATCCTGATTCTGTTCTTCCCAATTCAACATCCTTCGCTACGACCTCTTCTTTCTTCACCTTCATCGTCTGCTTCCGTTCTGCCTCACTGAATTTGGCTGAAGACTTTGAATTGAACCCATTATTCTTACCTGCACAAAGCATTTTCTCTGAAGGAATTGGAAAGGTCTCCATAATATGCTGCTGTTGTTGTTGCAAAGGTATGCATGCGACGCCTCCATCGCCCATGGAAATCCCACCTATGTCACTTAAACTCAAAACCCTAGCTCTCCCCTTCGCCGGGGCTCTCGATGCTCATACTGCGATATCTTCGAATCCCTGAATCGTCCAATTCAAGACCCTGCTTTTCCAAAAGAGAAAAACCAACACCAGAGTCAAGCCCAAGCAATGTAGGGTTTAAAAAACCAAATAAAACGAAGAAGTCGCGAAATTCGCGAAACAAGTAATCATCCCCCCGAAGAGCAAGCACGCTCTCAATACCAAAACCTATCAATTGAATTCCATAAATGTAAAAAAAGAAGCCCAAAGAAAAGCAACAGAACCAAAATTATACCAGAAAAACAAAATTGAACGAAGACTGAATAGATCCGGAATGAAAAATTGTAGCTGCGACAGACCGTAGAGCGCGCGAGAGACTGAGTAAGCGATGTACGATCGAGAGAACTCAATTAATTACAAGTTCTGAATTCAATCTCTCTGAAAATTTTCCTTCTTTTAAACCTCGTGAAATTCTTTCCAATCTTTCTTGCCTTTAATCGCAATATCTTTGAGTCGCTCTTTGGTTGCGTTCTATGTTGGTCTGAAAGAGGAAGCTTTCTTGTTCCTTTTTTTTTTTTCGCTTCAACGTTTCCGATCGTTGCCCTTTGGTGAATTTATCGGGGTCGTGCAAGTAAATGACTGAAATTACGAAAATGGACATAGGTTTTTTTTACTGCGAAGGTGGGTTGATTCTAGGTTTCTTGAAGTCGAAGATGGGTTGATTCGGGTTTTCACGTCTAATTTATTTTTTATGAAAACTATAAATCTGAATATTCTCACAATTTTGTATGTTATTATTTTTCTATTGAAAACATATCATAATCTATTCAGTTATTAATGTTAAAGTAATTATCTAATTTTCGTCATTTTCATCTTAGTCATGTGAAGTTACTTAAATACCCCGGTACGGGTGAAGCTGTACACAAGATATTTACTTTCGTCAATACGCCGGCCTTTTCCGGGTGGGACGGTAAAAGGAGAGAGAGGCGTAGGGGTATTTTGGTAAATGTGTGATGGTTTTGGCGCTCAAGTTTTCGGGGTTGAAAAAGGAGGGATTCACGAAGTCGTCGTGATTTCGAGTTGGGCTATAAAATTGGGCCCAAACGAGTCGTTGAGATTTCGAATTGGGCTATAAAATTGGGCCCAACACTGTGGGCTTGTATTCGTTTCCTTATTTGGGCCGTATGACCCAAATTTTCAAACGTTGGGTAATTGGTATTTTGTATTCAAGACGAAATTGGGCCACCAAACATACGCTATTCCATATATATACACCAATTACATATTTAAAAAAAAAATGAAAGTACAAAATTGATATTTATATTTATATTAATTTCGGCGACGGCTTCGATCCTCCGCCGGCGAACTGTGTATTACCAAATTTGGCCTTCAAAACATGAACGGCATCGGCGCAAAGAACGGCATCGCCACCATTGTTGAGCTCCTCCTGATGAGTTCAAACAACATTCTTAATTTTCATTGTTTTTACAATAATTTAACTGATTTTAAAAAAACCTAAAAATTGATTTTCAGAAACACTTCCAAAACCGCAAATTTCACAAAATTAAGGATAATTAAATCACTTTGGCCACTGTTTTTAATTTGTTTCATTACCAGTAACTATCTCTTCCGTACGATTTGGCCACAGATCGGACTTGCCGGCTGGACGTTTTCTTCTTTTCGCCGGATTTCTTCACCGGCAACCGAGCCCCTTTACTATCCTCCAATATAGGCGGCAGCGCCGGCCGCCAATGAGAAGCAGATTCCGACTTCGAACTCGTCACTCTCTCCAAACTCTGCTCCTGGTAGACGCGTCGCGCGTCCACTGCTCGGCGCAAACGAGATCCCAACTTTGAAAAGAGAGGCATAATCGCATAAAACAAAGGGAAAACAGGAAACTTACAGATTTGCACAAGAAAACGGCTACGTTTCCTATTTATAGATAAACAAAGCGAATTTTAATTTTTTATTTTTAAATTGAGGGTTTTTTTTTATTATTAGTTAAAAAAATACTCAAAATAATTACTAGTTAAAAAATAACTTACGTTCATAATTTGATTATATACCAAATTTAGAATTTTAATTATAATCTAAATTTAGGCGTTTCGGACAGCATTGGTTCCCTTTTGGGGAGTGGATGAGGTGATCCATTGCGTTTTCATAAAACAGTCTATTAAACTACAAAGTTTTAGAGAAGCCCATAGAATTGCTAAACTCCTTTCGGGTAATTATAGGTTTAAAGTTGTGGGCGCTACCAATATTGCATACGCAATGTTCTTCGTTGTCTCCAATAGAAGTTTCTTCTTTCTGGACAAGGTCATGGTGGGCCCTACCTTGGGCTTCCTACTTCACCGCCCACAACGAACGTTTTGGGCCCAGGCCCAATACTTTGACGTAGACCCACTGTTTAATTCCCCATATGGTAATATTGTAATTATTTTTCCAATTTGATCTATAAATTTTAAATTTTTTAATTATATATTTTATTTAAAGTAATTCGTTTTATAATTATTAAATTTGCAGCTATCCAGCTTCTTCGCGTATATATATATATATAAATTATTAAGTTTTTATTTTATTTTTTAATATTCAAAACTCGAGTTTTAAATAATAATTCATTTTTAGTTAAAAAAAAAAAAACGATTCCATTAGATTTTCATGATAGGTACAAAGAAACAATGCCTTACTCAGGATTCTTTTTCATTTTTTTTGAAAAAAAATAGCATTTAATAGTTTTTTTTTTTCTATAATCAATATTCTTATATGGATTTATGCATATATAAAATGTTCATAAATTGGTATATATTCTTCCTTAAATAGTTTCAAAAAATCCAAATATTAAACAGAATATAGGTATTTTAACGTTGTGAAATATGGTACAAACCTGTCCTTGTCCTCCTTATATGAAGTAGAGACAAAAGGGCTAAATATATCATTGTAATTAGAATAATTAAAAGATAGGCCCATATAATAATATGTGGTGTGTGAACTTTACAATGTTAATTATTAGCTCCATGCTCTCAATTCTTAGGTTAAATTCAGACATTAAATGACAAACATATTCAAATCCTATGGGGTAATATCTCATGTCAGTTGAATAGAGGAACAAAACATATTTTTATAAGGGTGTGAAAATCTATATCTAACAGACACGTTTTAAAAACCTTGAAAGAAATCCTAAAATGAAATACCCAAAGAGAACAATATCTGCTAACGACGGACTTAGGCTATTACAAATGGTACTAGAGTCAGGCACTGGGCGGCTCAGGCTTTCGAGGAGGGTGAATTTTGAGATCTCACATCCATTAGAGAGAAGAATGAAACATTTTTTTGTGGAAATCTCCCCCTAACAGACGCGTTTTAAAAATCGTGAGGGACAACTCGAAGAGGATAATATCTCCTAGCGATTTTTCCTAGGAAACATGTAAGTGAAAACAAATCATGTTAAACGAACCCGTATTAGTTTGTGAATATAGAGATACACTGACATATGTTATTCATTATAAACTCAAAGGATCCAAGAGAGTGAGAGTAGAGGAGTGAGTAGTGAAACATGCTAAATTGTCTTCTTATTTGTCGTGTCTTGTGTCTTCACATGGGACATAAAAGAAATTAAAGAATCCAAAAGGCAACCAAATTCATCTACGTATGTGGAAAGATGGGCATGAAAAGTAGCTATCAATAATACACAAATAAATAAATAAAAAGTGTATAAACCAAATAAAAAGGCAAAACGTTAATTAAAATATTGCATATTTCGTTGTCTAAACACATTCCTTAAGCAAAAATTAGACAAAACAGTGGCCGGCTAAGACAGCTTCTTAACCTACTCTTTACCCTTTTATTCAATATGTTGGCCATATTATTATCCTATTTCAAACACATCCATAGTGAACTTGCACTCGAGTGGCTTAAAATTCATATCAACGGATTGTTTTTTTAGTTCAACAAAGGTCGGGTGGTAAGAATGACCCAAAGCTAATCTCAAAGAACAACGCAACTTCATAGGCTCCTCTTGTCTAGATACTGGCAGCTGCATCTCCATTAATGATTCTCCCTTAAATAATCTATATCAT
Organism: Cucurbita pepo subsp. pepo; assembly: GCF_002806865.2. NCBI lineage: Eukaryota > Viridiplantae > Streptophyta > Magnoliopsida > Cucurbitales > Cucurbitaceae > Cucurbita > Cucurbita pepo. Next base: position 7,850,330 of record NC_036652.1, read on the forward strand.
TCCCTCTTCATTAACATTTATGGATTATTCAATCTTTATATAATAAAATCATGTCTACTCCTGTTAAACAAAAAAATCACGTATTTTAGGGGAGACATGATGTCAGCTTTCCACCACTTTAGGTCTTGTGACCTAAGCGAGCTATCATGTGAGGCATACGTGTGTCACAATATAGATGAGTGTTGCAAGACGAGTATCTCGAACAATTTCTTTTGAAATAAGTTTTTCAAAGACACAACAAAGTCTTGTGACCTTCAAAGACACAACAAAGTCTTGTGACCCAAGCGAGCTACCATGTGACACATATGTGTGCCACAATATGGGTGAGTGTTGCAAGACGAGCATCTCGAACGACTTCCTTTGAAATAGGTTTTTCAAAGACACAACAATTTTAAGTGTTAATAAGGATTTGGTCGCATTTACACACCATAAAACATGTTAAAAAGAAATATGTATCCTCTATCATTTTTAAATATTATAATATATGCAAACCCACAACTCTCCACGATAGTATATATTGTCCACTTTGAGCATAAGTTCTNAAAAAAAAAAAAAAAAAAAAAAAAAAAAAAAAAAAAAAAAAAAAAAAAACATTATCTACTACATGTCATCAACATGTTAGTCGTTGTATACATGTGGAAGCCATTATTGGTGAGAATAAATATGGATAATATTTATATACAGAAACCAAAAATTCCATCTTTTACAGAAAATATAAACCACTTCTTCTCTCTCTAAAATCTGAGATGTTTATGTATGAAGTGTAACAATTATCCTTTTTACTGAAAAAATGAGGGCAGAATTGAAGGGGAAAACGAGTTCAATTTCAGTGCATAATTCAACGATTTTGAACACCCCTCATACTTCTCTTTCTGGTGCGCTAAAGGGGTGCCTTGGGAGCCTAGACGGTGGCTGTATTGAGAAGCTTCTGCTTCACTGCGCCAGTGCCCTCGAGAGCCACGATGTCACTCTTGCTCAGCAGGTTATGTGGGTTCTCAATAACGTCGCCTCCCCGGTTGGCGACCCTAACCAACGCCTCACTTGTTGGTTTTTGAGGGCTTTGATTTCTAGAGCCTCTAGGGTTTGTCCAACCCCGACTCCGACACCGATGAATTTTAATGGAAGTAGTACCCGTATTGACACGAGGTTCATGTCAGTGACCGAGCTCGCCAGGTGAGATTCATACCACTGGAAACTTAAGTTACTTATGTTATCTGCTAGCGGTGTGATTGAGCTATTACAATTGAGCTACGTTGATGTTAATAGTAACTTTATGTTTCGGAATTTCCTTTAAACAGATACGTAGATTTGATTCCGTGGTATCGGTTCGGGTTTTGTGCAGCGAACATCGCGATTTACAAGGCAATTCAAAGGTGCCCAAAAGTTCACATATTAGATTTCAGCATTTCTCATTGCATGCAATGGCCAACCCTAATAGACGCCTTATCCAAAAGGCCACAAGGCCCTCCTTCACTTCGCATCACTGTCCCATCTTTTAGGCCATCCGTTCCTCCTTTACTCAATATCTCCACACAACAAATTGGCCTTTGTTTAAGCAAATTCGCCAACTCCAAAAACATCCCATTTCAATTCAATGTCATTGATAACCACAATACTTCCATTGATCCTTCAAGTTTAAGCCTCGAAGAAGACGAGGCCTTGGTCATAAATTGTCAACATTGGCTAAGATACATGTTGGACGACGAAGAAGAAGAAGACGATTTTATTAACGCGACGAAAAGCCTCAACCCACGAATCATGGTGGTGGTTGACGAAGACTCCGACATGAGTGACTCGAGTCTCGCCTCGAGAATTACAACATGTTTTAACTATTTTTGGATACCCTTTGACGCGCTCGAAACTTTCTTGCCAAAAGATAGCGCGCAGAGGCTCGAGTATGAGGCCGACATTGGGCAACGAATCCAAAACATTATTGGCTTTGAAGGGCAACAAAGAGTTGAGAGATTGGAAAGCTGTGTGAAGGTTTCGGAGAGAATGAGGAATGGTGGGTACTTAAACGTACCGTTTTGCGATGACGTGGAAGCTGAGCTGAAGGCCTTGTTGGCAGAGCAGGCCAGTGGATGGGGGATGAAGAGGGAAGAAGATACATTGGTGCTGACGTGGAAGGGCCACAATTCTGTGTTTGTCACAGCTTGGGTTACTGATGAGTTGGCTAGATAAAGTTGGTGAGTTGGTGTGGCTCGAAGGTTTTGGTTCTAGTTCTAGTGGTCCAGTGATCTTAGAGGCTATCTTTAGGAACAGTGTATCCCGAGTCTAAAAAGGCTACTTCAATTAATATGGTTAGCCACATTGTTGTAGCGGTCTCTTCAAATAAATTGATTTTTATTTTCGTGTCTAACGTTTCTTAAATTTATAGGATACATAAATTTTACATAATTATTATGTATATATAAAGTTTAAATCAAAACACAATTAATGTATTAATCTCACAAAATGAATTTTACTCTTTAAAATTGGGAGCAAGAGAATATGAAAAAGTCAAAACTGATTGAAACAGAAGATAGGAAATCTGTGGTTGTGCAATTTAAAATTCAAATTGGTGGAGCTATGTCTGGGATTATGTGTGGCCGACGGTGGCTATGAAATGTCGCCGTCGTGGGGCGGCGGCGATTTCCAGGTTTCAGAAAAAAAAATAAAAAAAAAAAGGAACATAACGAATCGGATCCAATAAAATAAGACAATATCTACTGATTATACTGTTTATTCCCTGTGGACCTGCTAGATTGCCCATCCCTTGACTTTTTGTTTTGTAGGCTTATTATTATTATTATTATTAAAAATATTCTTCTGTTAAATAATAATAAATAAATATAAAAACTATTAAACTTATATAAACGTTTAATAACTTATAAATTTCAATTTTTAATTCATAACATATTAATAAAGAAAGTTTACGACTGGTTTTCAAATTAGTAGAAATGATCGACAGAGCCCAACAAATTTCGAGTTGTCTCTTTAAACACTCGGACATATAGACATATTTAAATTCTTTTATAATTTAAAATAAAAATTCTATTTTTATATATCATTTAAAGTTTTCTCCACCTTTCTAAGCTTGGGTCGAAGTTTGACCCTCAAAAGATTAAAGTATCTATACGTATATAAATTGAAGTGTTTGATATTGGTATTTAGAATTAATCAACATATAATTTTATAAATATTTATAAAACATAAAAATTAGCCATCAATCCCAAAATGAAAATTAATTAAATACGAACAATTTAATTATTGATAAAATAAAATTTAAAATACAAAAACTTTAGAAATTAGCATGTAAACCATAAAAAAGTAAAATAAAATAATTAATAAAATATAATTTAAAATACAAAAACTTTAGAAATTAGCATGTAAACCATAAAAAAGTAAAATAAAATTTAAAATACAAAAACTTCAGAAATTAGCATGTAAATAAAAAAGGATAATTAAAATAATTAAAATAAAAAAGTAAAATAAAATTTAAAATACACAAACTTTAGAAATTAGCATGTGAACCGTAAAAAAAGGAAGTGAATCATGGAATACAAAAATAAAGGAAAAATCGTCGACAGCAGGATTCGAACCTGCGCAGGCAAAGCCCAACAGATTTCGAGTCTGTCTCCTTAACCACTCGGACATATCGACTTTTGTTTCAACCTCGACAAATAAATATGAAAATAATATTACCTCATTTCGTTTTCTGCAAAAATCGTTTTTTTTTCTGGCTAGACACGATTCTGCTCTTGCATTTGCATTCGGAAAAACACAAAATTATAATGGAAAACAAATGTTTAAACCCCTGAAATGTTGGGTTTTCCAGAATGACATGTCTAACGAGAAAGCCACGAGCAAGACAAGACAATAAAGTTTTGAACTTAGTGGTTTCAAAAGATTATTATAAATGGTTACATTGTAATAATACAAAAATCATGAAGAAAAAATTTTATCTTTTGCAGGAATGTCAGATTGAGTTTCTAATTCCTCCTTTGTGTCCCCCCTTTTTGGCATTGGCATCGCCCATCGAGGAACTGTTTGACGTACCCTGTTCTCCTGTCTCGCTAAAAAAACAAATATTCTTCTTGTTGGCTAATGCCTATCAACGACGCCATTTCAAACCCTCATTCATATTCTTCTCGTTCCCAGTTTTGTTGATGCAATTCTCAGAAACCCCACTTCATTTTTGCTCTTCTTCCTCCATTGACCTTGTCTACGTGCCCCTTTCCGCCAGTGTTCATGTGGGTCATGCCCACATCTCCTTGTTCTTCTACTTCAGGAGGTTTCTTCTCGTGACCATTCATTTCCTCTTCTTCATTTAATGCTTTTTGTCTTCCAATTCAATCAACTATGCCACTGCCTTCTGATGGGTATCATGGGGCATTCATTGGTTTTCTTTGCTTAGATGATTAAGGGACATGTTTCTTCTGCCATTTATTGCTTTCAACGACCATTCATACTCCTCTTTCTGCTTTGCTGTATATACTTCACACTTCCACCTCCACTTTTTTGTTGCTCTCAATTTATTGTGTTCATTGTTTATTTATTTCATTCTATGTTTGTAATAAAGTTACATTAGAGAAGAACTTTTCCCCCTTTTGGGTCGCCTTTTCTTTTGATTTCCTTATCTTCTGTTCATGAACAGTGTAATGTTTCTTTGTTTCTATGCAACTTTAAGGCACTGTACTTTCTTTCTCTCCTTCTTGTTCTTCGCTTCTGAACTTGTTCGTTACATTAATGCTTCGTATTCAGACTGATTGAGCTGCAGAATTCATGGAAAAGGCTACACAATTCGTTGATCTTGTAAAAACCCAGAAATCTTTTGAGGAGATCAAGTACTGGACATGGTCAGAGCTTCTGATTGCTTTGAAGCAATGTCAAGAATCATTAGCAAACTCATCCACTATGCTGAAAAAATGCATGGATTTGCTTTGCCAAAAGATCAGTTTGGCTGATAATGGAGCAAGTTCATCTGCTTCATCTGTTAATAGTTCAAGATTTCGTTTATCTTGTGATAGCAAAAGCACTGAAAGCTTAAAGACAAATTCTGCTTCCACAACTTGGTGGTTTGATGATCTATTGGTTTTCACCATTGAATCTCTTGAAATCTTTGTTCAATCCATGATCTTGCACGAGTTCGACCAAATTCTTCTAAGCAAATTCCTCATTCATTTCCAGAAATCCAAGTTCCTTACTGCAGCTACTGATGAAAAGAGGAAAGTAATTGAGTCTGTCGTCGATATGCTCGACACGCTCGATGAAAACGTGCTGTCTTTGAAGGCGTTATTCGACATTCTACGAGTTTCCTTAGGCTTGAACATAAATAAAGACAGCAAGAATAGGTTGGAGGCCATGATTGGTTCAAGGTTGGGTCATGCTACATTGGACAATTTGCTTGTTCCTTCCCCATGTGGAGCAAACTACCTATATGATGTCAAACTTGTTCTTAGACTGTTCAAGGCATTTTTATCAGGAGGACTCAATCAAGCATCTCAATTAAGTAAAGCTGCTAATTTGATGGACTTATACATGGCTGAGGTCGCACCGGATCCGTGTCTTAAGTCGTCGAGGTTCCTCGCTCTTGCATTAGCCGTTCCTGACTCGGCCAGGAAGTCCTATGATGAAATGTACCATGCCATAGATCTGTACTTTGAGGTATTAACTTAGCTCATGTAGTTTGTTTAAATTCGTAGCTTAGAACTAAAGTTGTTTAGTTTTGGTAGATGCATGCAGGAATGACAGAAGAGGAGAAGGAGAAAATAAGCTGTGCATTGAACCACAAGAAGCTCTCCTATGAAGTTGGTATTCATTTCTCTAAGAACACGAAATTTCGATCGAGATCGACTCGGTCGATACCCGAAAGTCCGAAACCAGAGACGGAAAGCTTACTTGAAAACATAAACTACTCAAAATCTCTGATAAACTGGCCTCATAATCTCACAAAAGAAGAGAAATCTTCAGAACAAATTGTGCTGTATCATGGGAAGTTTGATGTTGTTCCTGCTGATAATGAGAGATTCAAAGTTCAATTGGAAGGAATGCAATGGAGAGTGGTGGAATTGGAGAAGCTGTGTAGAAAAATGCAGACCCAAATGAGAAAGATTTTGAAGTCTCGAGTGGCTTCGAGTCATTGTCAAGTTAAATCATTGCCTAAGCTATGTTCATAGTGAAATATGTGCTCTGTTCTTCTGCTGTTCTTACAGCTTTCTCTGTGTGTTTAGCAGATTGAGTTTGGTTGTAAAGTTAGAACAAGAACAAGGAAGGTGATGATGGGTTTATCCACAAACCCAATTATTCTCGTGAATTATTGCTGCAAAGTTATGGTGTGAACGAGATTGAAAGCTGATGGTCGAGTCTTTTTCGATGTCACTCTCGTTTTGAGGCCTCTTTTTATTGAAAGTTGCAACTTGACAAAAGCTATACAATGCATAAAAATTGTAATAGTTTTACACCTAGACATGTTACGTATCGTCATCAATCTCACGATTTTAAAGTGCCTCTACTTGTGAGATTTTAAAGTGCGTCTACTAAGAAGAGGTTTTCACACTCTTATAACGAATATTTCGTTCCCCTCTCCAACCCATGTGAGATCTCACAATCCACCCCCTTGAGGCCCAACGTCTTCATTGGCACATTGCTCGTTCCCTTTTCTAATGGACGTGGGATCTCACAACCTACTTCCTTAGGGGGCCCAATGTCCTCGGTAGCACATTGCCCGATATTTGGCTTTGATGCCATTTGTAATGGCTCAAATCCACACTTGACAGATATTGTTTTAAAACGTGTGTTCTAAGAAGATATTTCTACACTCTTCTAAAGAATGTTTCATTCATCTCTCTAATTGATGTAGGATCTCGCAAAATGCATGTTCTAAGGAGATATTTCTACACTTTTCTAAAGAATGTTTCGTTCCCCCTTTAACCGATCTAGGATCTCGCAAAAATATATTCACCTTTTTGTATGTTCTCAGGCTATTTTGGTAAACCAAGAAACCGGTGACTGTATCTAGCCATGACATCTTATGAAACTTATTTGGCTATTTGGTCTTCTACGAGATTTAAACGTACAGTTTCAAGCTCCAATTCCTCTTTTTTGTTACAATCAAGCTTCTATACAATTTGCTTCCAATCCGCAGGTTGTCGCTTCTTTCGAGATAAGCTTGAGACAGGTATTAAGTTAATGTCGATATGATCCAAACCATAACCATAAGTATTTTTGACTAATGTTTAAAAAATGAAATCGAAAACTAAGAAAAATGGTTTTTAATTTTTATTTTTTTTTATCTCTAGAATTCTTAGAGAAATGCAAGTGTTAAAAAAAAAAAAAAAAAATGGTAAAAACACAAACCTAAATATTAAAAATGGAAAAATAAGAAGAAAATGCTAATTCTAATTTTATATTTTAGTAACGGGCCTAACGGGTATCTAAATAGATAATAAATGCTAAATATTAGCGGTAGCGGGGCAAAATCAACGGACATATTTCGTTGTGCAGCTCCCGCGTGGCCAAGGCATCTGGAGTGGCTTGCTTATGGCTTTCCCGCTAGAATCAGAGCGCTCCATCAACGGCCTCTTCTCTTTTGAGTGTTCGTTGCCGAAATCAAACGCTAGATCATTACCAGGCAATCGGAGGAAGAGAGAGAGAAGAATCGAAAGAAGTTTCTCGACTCGTCTCGGTGATGAAAAATAGAGGTAATGTACGGCTGGCTATTCTGTTCGTCACGGGATTCGCATTCGTTCCACTCGAGCCTCACTCGCACTCTGTTTTCTGTTGGCAGGGTATTTTCTTCGACAAGTTCGTGATCCAAGCGGGGGCGGATTTTTCAGAAGTGTGCGACTGATCTGGCGATGATGAATTCGACGGTGAAGTTCATATTTCGAAATACGGCCTCGTTTTTCGGCGTTCATGTCACTTCCACTCCGCTTCGGCTTTCGTATTCTCAGCTCACACTTGCCTCTGGAACTGTATGTAATCGCTATCCTAAACTCTTTGATTAAGCATAGGTAGTTCGATCTTGACTATTCTGTCCTGGGTTTGAAATTTTAAGTGTACGGCTGGCTATTCCGATTTAGGGGTTTCTTGGAGAACTTCAGAGGTTAATCAAGGGATTTTTCGTTTTTATCGACACTCTCTGTATCTTTCGTGGTTTCGATTACGGAGGATTAGGGCGTTTTTAGTAGGTTCATTGCTCCTATGGTTACGTGATTATTATCTTGGACTCTTCGTTTCATTCTCCGTCATCTTCTATCTCTTCATTGTGTGAGGAGCCAAGGGACAAACCTGATATTAAAATTTATGTGTTGGCAGAAGAGAGCAGGACGACGAACTCTTATGTCAGTGAGATCTGTTCCAGTAACAGAGAGGGGAAGAACAATGCAGTTGCTCTTGATGAAGTGATTGCTTGGACAACAGAAAAGCAGTTGGTCTTGTCATTGATGCCGGTTGGATTTCGCATCTGCTAGGAATACTGGTATGATTCCCAGCCCAAGCCTGTGAAGTTGAATTTAAGTTTTCGGGGTCGTGGGAAGTAATTGTTGTTTTGAAGGTTTATTTTATTTTATTTTATGTATTATTTGTTGGCTGTGAAGTTGTGTATTGTAGCTTTAGCTTCTTTAGATGTTACCTCTGTTTGGATTATGTCAAGTAAGAAGGGATCACAAAATATTGCTTGAAACATGTCTGGCAATGCTACTAATTCTTAGGTTTCAGCTGGCAACAAGGATGTTGACCTACCAACTAGATAAGAAAAATGGAAAGCCTAGCTAAAAATGTTTTACCACAGCATTTGGAAGGCTTCCTCTCCCTTTTGTGTACATTTCATTACTTCAATTAAACTCAGTTTCTCTTCCCCCTCCCAAAAACATCCTCTGATTAAGTTATATGACATGATAACATCCTCTGATTAAGTTATCAAGTGTGATATATGCAGATTCTTCCATAGACAAATGTTTTACCAATTTGAACAACATTCAGTTTTCGCTGTTTTATATTTTCAATGTGTGAATTAGCCCTGCAAAATGAAGGACAAATTTTGTTTTATTTTCTATTAAGTTTACGAGTTAAAACTTTTTGACATTTTCTGTACCTTATTATTTCTTTTAAAGGTAGAAGAAAGAGTTTGATCAGCTGAAGAGGAAAATGGCAAAGTCTAAGAGAGAATTTGGTCTGCTGAAGAGGAAAAGGTAGAGTCTAAAAAAGATACAAGCATCTGATGTGAGTGAATTTAAAACGATGAAATTTCCAGAAAGTATGTTTTATGTTGTTGCTTAAGAATTTTTTTGTCTCTTACTTGCTTCATTGGAAATTATATGACTGCAAGTCACCTATCTCTTACTAGCTTGATTCATTGGAAATTATATGACTGCAAGTCACCTAACAAGGTGCAAAAATGTTTGAATGAGATTTGGCAATTGAAGAACACTAGAAATTATTCACGATCAACCATGTTGATTTTATGCATATGCAATAAAATGATTTAATTCTTGATGAAAAATTTTCAAAGTTGATATTTGGTGCTTATTTAACTATGTGCACAAAAATTATAGATAGGCATACCAAGTTTGGCTAATGCAAATATTATCTAAGATTATTCCTAAGACAAGCTAGAATCAGTGGGTTAAACTTCTACAAAAAAAAAACGGTTAATGTTCACTCACAATGGTTTCAAATTATCCATATCTCATTGGTTTGGCATTATTGCTCGTATTTCCTTTGCTAATGGAGAAGATTTTGATTGGTAACTATGAAAATTTCAGATGGAGGTGGAGCACATGGATGGAGATAATAAAGATGAGGGCATTCTACAAGGTATCCAACTCCGGTTGCTACTTTCAACACTCCTTCACGTAAGAAATTTTCTATTTGACATCATGAACTACATATGTGCAACCTAGTTCTCACAGGAATTACTTTGTTGGCAATGTTGTGGCTCTAATAAGGTTAGTTTCCTATTTTTACTTTTTATTATATCTTTTTTTTTTCTTTTCTTTTCTGCTGTTCCTGGTGCTATACTGGTATCATGTTTTTTGTTTCAAGAGTACATGGTTAAACTACAACAAAGAATTGTAATGAATGTTAAAGTTGAAAGAGGTTCATGAGTAAAGAATTAAATGACATCTTTTGTTTTATGAGTGTTTTAGGTAGTTGGGAATAGTTTTTTTAAAAGAAAAATGAAGCTTTCATTGAGATCAAATGAAAGAATACAAGAGGAACACAAAAAAAAAAAAAAAAAAAAAAAAAAAAAAAAAAAAAAAAAAAAAAAAAAAAAAAAAATTGTGGGTAAAAGTATGAGAATGGAGGAGATATAGGACTATTCAAAAGGTTAAGAACCGAAAATGGAAGTTTGTTCAAATTGGAGATTCGAAAAGCTTATTTTGGAACCAAGAAATAGGATGTCATATGCCATGAGAAGTAGGAAAGAATTTATATCAAGGAAAAGAAAAAGTGAAGAATTGTTGGAATCAAGGAATAAGGGATCTCAAATGAAATTTTGTGGAATTTTAGAGGAAGGAAGCACTCGAATAAAAAGATTTGCTTAATTGGTTGGTGATAAGGAAAAGTTAAATTGTATTTGGTCTATAAGTTCGTTAATGTACAATCTTTTGGATGTTTTTAGTTTGTGATGGTTATGTAAGTAAGGAAGGAAGAAAGATAAGTTTGGATAAGATTATTGTGGGTAAAAGTATGAGAATGGTGGATAAAGGACTATTCAAAAGGTTAAGAACCGAAAATGAAAGTTTGTTCAAATTGAAGATTCTAAAAGCTTATTTTGGAACCTAGAAATAGAATGTCATATGCCATGAGAAGTAGGAAAGAATTTATATCAAGGATATGGAAAAGTGAAGAATTATTGGAATCAAGGAATAAGGGATCTCAAAAGAAAGTTTGTGGAATTTTAGAGGAAGGAAGCACTCGAATAAAAGGATTTGCTTAATTGGTTGGTGATAAGGAAAAGTTAAATTCTATTTGGTCTATAAGTTCGTTAATGGACAATCTTTTGGATATTTTTAGTTTGTGATGGTTATGTATGCAAGGAAGCAAGGAAGATAAGTTTGGATAAGAGAATTGTGCGTAAAAGTATGAGAATGGAGGAGATATAGGACTATTCAAAAGGTTAAGAACTGAAAATGGAAGTTTGTTCAAATTGGAGATTCGAAAAGCTTATTTTGGAACCAAGAAATAGGATGTCATATGCCATGAGAAGTAGGAAAGAATTTATATCAAGAATATGGAAAAGTGAAGAATTGTTGGAATCAAGGAATAAGGGATCTCAAAAGAAAGTTTGTGAAATTTTAGAGGAAGGAAGCACTCGAATAAAAGGATTTGCTTAATTGGTTGGTGATAAGGAAAAGTTAAATTCTATTTGGTCTATAAGTTTGTTAATGGTTATGATGGTTATGTATGCAAGGAAGGAAGATAAGTTTGGATTAGAGAATTGTGGGTAAAAGTATGAGAATGGTGGATAAAGGACTATTCAAAATGTTAGAACCGAAAATGGAAGTTGGTTCAAATTGAAGATTCGAAAAGCTTATTTTGGAACCAAGAAATAGGAGTTAATACATGAGAAGTATGAAAGAATTTACATCAAGGATATGGAAAAGTGAAGAATGGTTGGAATCAAGGAATAAGGGATCTCAAAAAAAAGTTTTTGGAATTTTAGAGAAGGAAGCACTCGAATAAAAGGATTTTCTTAATTGGTTGGTGATAAGGAAAAGTTAAATTCTATTTGGTCTATAAGTTCGTTAATGCACAATCTTTTGGATATTTTTAGTTTGTGATGGTTATGTATGCAAGGAAGCAAGAAAGATAAGTTTGGATAAGAGAATTATGGGTAAAAGTATGAGAATGGTGGATATAGGACAATTCAAAAGGTTAAGAACCGAAAATGGAAGTTGGTTCAAATTGGAGATTCGAAAAACTTATCTTGGAACCAAGAAATAGGACGTCATATGCCATGAGAAGTAGGAAAGAATTTATATCAAGGATATGGAAAAGTGAAGAATTGTTGGAATCAAGGAATAAGGGATCTCAAAAGAAAGTTTGTGGAATTTTAGAGGAAGGAAGCACTCGAATAAAAGGATTTGCTTAATTGGTTGGTGATAAGGAAAAGTTAAATTCTATTTGGTCTATAAGTTCGTTAATGCACAATCTTTTGGATATTTTTAGTTTGTGATGGTTATGTATGCAAGGAAGCAAGAAAGATAAGTTTGGATAAGAGAATTATGGGTAAAAGTATGAGAATGGTGGATATAGGACAATTCAAAAGGTTAAGAACCGAAAATGGAAGTTGGTTCAAATTGGAGATTCGAAAAACTTATCTTGGAACCAAGAAATAGGACGTCATATGCCATGAGAAGTAGGAAAGAATTTATATCAAGGATATGGAAAAGTGAAGAATTGTTGGAATCAAGGAATAAGGGATCTCAAAAGAAAGTTTGTGGAATTTTAGAGGAAGGAAGCACTCGAATAAAAGGATTTGCTTAATTGGTTGGTGATAAGGAAAAGTTAAATTCTATTTGGTCTATAAGTTCGTTAATGCACAATCTTTTGGATATTTTTAGTTTGTGATGGTTATGTATGCAAGGAAGCAAGAAAGATAAGTTTGGATAAGAGAATTATGGGTAAAAGTATGAGAATGGTGGATATAGGACAATTCAAAAGGTTAAGAACCGAAAATGGAAGTTGGTTCAAATTGGAGATTCGAAAAACTTATCTTGGAACCAAGAAATAGGACGTCATATGCCATGAGAAGTAGGAAAGAATTTATATCAAGGATATGGAAAAGTGAAGAATTGTTGGAATCAAGGAATAAGGGATCTCAAAAGAAAGTTTGTGGAATTTTAGAGGAAGGAAGCACTCGAATAAAAGGATTTGCTTAATTGGTTGGTGATAAGGAAAAGTTAAATTCTATTTGGTCTATAAGTTCGTTAATGGACAATCTTTTGGATATTTTTAGTTTGTGATGGTTATGTATGCAAGGAAGCAAGGAAGATAAGTTTGGATAAGAGAATTAGGGGTAAAAGTATGAGAATGGTGGATAACGGACTATTCAAAAGGTTAAGAACCGAAAATGGTAGTTTGTTCAAATTGGAGATTCAAAAAGCTTATTTTGGAACCTAGAAATAGGATGTCATATGCCATGAGAAGTAGGAAAGAATTTATATAAAGGATATGGAAAAGTGAAGAGTTGTTGGAATCAAGGAATAAGGGATCTCTGAAGAAAGATTGTGGAATTTTAGAGGAAGGAAGCACTCGAATAAAAGGATTTGCTAAATTGGTTGGTGATATGGAAAAGTTAAATTCGATTTGGTCTATAAGTTCGTTAATGGATAATCTTTTGGATATTTTTAGTTTGTGATGGTTATGTATGTAAGGAAGGAGGGAAGATAAGTTTGGATAAGATTATTGTGGGTAAAAGTATGAGAATGGTAGATATAGGACTATTCAAAAGGTGAAGAACCGAAAATGGAAGTTTGTTCAAATTGGAGATTCGAAAAGTTTATTTTGGAACCCTGAAATAGGATGTCATATGCCATGAGAAGTAGGAAAGAATTTATATCAAGGATATAGAAAGTGAAGAATTGTTGGAATCAAGGAATAAGGGATCTCAAAAAAAAGTTTTTGGAATTTTAGAGGAAGGCAGCACTCGAATAAAAGGATTTGCTTAATTGTTTGGTGATAAGGAAAAATTAAATTCTATTTGATCTATAAGTTCGTTAATGCACAATCTTTTGGATATTTTTAGTTTGTGATGGTTATGTATGCAAGGAAGCAAGGAAGATAAGTTTGGATAAGAGAATTGTGCGTAAAAGTATGAGAATGGAGGAGATATAGGACTATTTAAAAGGTTAAGAACTGAAAATGGAAGTTTGTTCAAATTGGAGATTCGAAAAGCTTATTTTGGAACTAAGAAATAGGATGTCATATGCCATGAGGAGTAGGAAAGAATTTATATCAAGGAAAAGGAAAAGTGAAGAATTGTTGGAATCAAGGAATAAGGGATCTCAAATGAAAGTTTGTGGAATTTTAGAGGAAGGAAGCACTCGAATAAAAAGATTTGCTTAATTGGTTGGTGATAAGGAAAAGTTAAATTGTATTTGGTCTATAAGTTCGTTAATGTACAATCTTTTGGATGTTTTTAGTTTGTGATGGTTATGTAAGTAAGGAAGGAAGAAAGATAAGTTTGGATAAGATTATTGTGGGTAAAAGTATGAGAATGGTGGATAAAGGACTATTCAAAAGGTTAAGAACCGAAAATGAAAGTTTGTTCAAATTGAAGATTCTAAAAGCTTATTTTGGAACCTAGAAATAGAATGTCATATGCCATGAGAAGTAGGAAAGAATTTATATCAAGGATATGGAAAAGTGAAGAATTATTGGAATCAAGGAATAAGGGATCTCAAAAGAAAGTTTGTGGAATTTTAGAGGAAGGAAGCACTCGAATAAAAGGATTTGCTTAATTGGTTGGTGATAAGGAAAAGTTAAATTCTATTTGGTCTATAAGTTCGTTAATGCACAATCTTTTGGATATTTTTAGTTTGTGATGGTTATGTATGCAAGGAAGCAAGGAAGATAAGTTTGGATAAGAGAATTGTGCGTAAAAGTATGAGAATGGAGGAGATATAGGACTATTCAAAAGGTTAAGAACTGAAAATGGAAGTTTGTTCAAATTGGAGATTCGAAAAGCTTATTTTGGAACTAAGAAATAGGATGTCATATGCCATGAGGAGTAGGAAAGAATTTATATCAAGGAAAAGGAAAAGTGAAGAATTGTTGGAATCAAGGAATAAGGGATCTCAAAAGAAAGTTTGTGGAATTTTAGAGGAAGGAAGCACTCGAATAAAAGGATTTGCTTAATTGGTTGGTGATAAGGAAAAGTTAAATTCTATTTGGTCTATAAGTTCGTTAATGCACAATCTTTTGGATATTTTTAGTTTGTGATGGTTATGTATGCAAGGAAGCAAGGAAGATAAGTTTGGATAAGAGAATTGTGCGTAAAAGTATGAGAATGGAGGAGATATAGGACTATTCAAAAGGTTAAGAACTGAAAATGGAAGTTTGTTCAAATTGGAGATTCGAAAAACTTATTTTGGAACCAAGAAATAGGATGTCATATGCCATGAGAAGTAGGAAAGAATTTATATCAAGGATATGGAAAAGTGAAGAATTGTTGGAATCAAGGAATAAGGGATCTCAAAAGAAAGTTTGTGGAATTTTAGAGGAAGGAAGCACTCGAATAAAAGGATTTGCTTAATTGGTTGGTGATAAGGAAAAGTTAAATTCTATTTGATCTATAAGTTCGTTAATGCACAATCTTTTGGATATTTTTAGTTTGTGATGGTTATGTATGCAAGGAAGCAAGGAAGATAAGTTTGGATAAGAGAATTGTGCGTAAAAGTATGAGAATGGAGGAGATATAGGACTATTCAAAAGGTTAAGAACTGAAAATGGAAGTTTGTTCAAATTGGAGATTCGAAAAGCTTATTTTGGAACTAAGAAATAGGATGTCATATGCCATGAGAAGTAGGAAAGAATTTATATCAAGGAAAAGGAAAAGTGAAGAATTGTTGGAATCAAGGAATAAGGGATCTCAAATGAAAGTTTGTGGAATTTTAGAGGAAGGAAGCACTCGAAGAAAAGTATTTGCTTAATTGTTTGGTGATAAGGAAAAGTTAAATTCTATTTGGTCTATAAGTTCGTTAATGGACAATCTTTTGGATGTTTTTAGTTTGTGATGGTTATGTATGTAAGGAAGGAAGAAAGATAAGTTTGGATAAGATTATTGTGGGTAAAAGTATGAGAATGGTGGATATAGGACTATTCAAAAGGTTATGATCCGAAAATGGAAGTTTGTTCAAATTGGAGATTCGAAAAGCTTATTTTGGAACCAAGAAATAGGATGTCATATGGCATGAGAAGTAGGAAAGAATTTATATCCAGGATAAGGAAAAGTGAAGAATTGTTGGAACCAAGAANGAAAGGAGTAGTGCGTTGATGTGGTAGCAACCAGCTCATTTATTAACTTGGAGATCTTATGACAAAGTGGAGATTGTTGTAAATTGTCATAAGATTTTGATTTGATTTGGTGATGAGGAAAAGTTAAATTCTATTTGGTCTATCAGTTCGTTAATGCACAATCTTTTGGATATTTTTAGTTTGTGATGGTTATGTAGGTAAGGAAGGTAGATAAGTTTGAATAAGAGAATGGTGGCTAAAAGTATGAGAAAGGTGGATAAAAGACTATTCAAAACGTTGGAACTGAAAATGGAAGTTTCTTTAAATTGAAGATTCGAAAAGCTTATTTTGGAACCAAGATATAGGATGTCATATGCCATGAGAAGTAGGAAAGAATTTATATCAAGAATATGGAAAAGTGAAGAATTGTTGGAATCAAGGAATAATGGATCTCAAAAGAAAGTTTGTGTAATTTTAGAGGAAGCGAATAAAAAGATTTGCTTAATTTGTTGGTGATAAAGGAAAGTTTAATTGTATTTGGTCTATTTGTTCGATAATGGACAATCTTTTGGTTATGTTTAGTTTGTAATGGTTACGTATGTAAGGAAGCGAAGAATTGCCGTATGTTTGTTCAAATTAGAGATTTGAAAAGCTTATTTTGGAACCAAAAAATAGGATGTCATATGCCATGAGAAGTAGGAAAGAGTTTAAATGAAGGATTTGACAAACTGAAGAATTATTGGAATCAAGAAATAAAGGATAGCAAAACGACGTTTGTGGAATTTTAGAGGAAAGAAGCACCGGAATAAGTGGATTTGCTTTATTGGTTGGTGATAAAGTAAAGTTAAATTGTATTTTGTCTATAAGTTCGTCAATGAACAATTTTTTGGATATTTTTAATTTTTTATTGTTATGTAGGTATGTAATGAAGGAAGAATGATAAATTTGGATTAGGGAATTTCGGGCAACAGTATGAAAATGGTGGATGAAGGACTATTCGCTTTCATAAACATCAGAGGCGAAAACGGAAGTTTATTTAAATTTGATATTTGAAAAGTTTGTTTTGGAACCAAGCAAGAGGATGTCATATGCCATGAGAAGTAGGAAAGAATTTGAATCAAGAGCATGAAAAAGTGAAAAATTGTTGGAATCATGGAATAAGGGATAACAAAACGAGAAAGGAAGGACTAGAACAGGAGGATTTGCTTAATTGGTTGGTGATAAAGAATTGTTAAATTGTATTTGGTCTATAAGTTCGTTAATGGACAATCTTTTAGACATATTTTTAGTGTGGCGTGGTTATGTATGTCAAGAAGGAAGGAGATAAGTTTGGATAAGTTAATTGTCGGTAAATGTATGAGAATGGTGGATAAATGACTGTTCACTTTCATAAACGTTAAACCGGGAATGGAAGTTTATTTAAATTGAAAATTTGAAATGCTTATTTTGGAACCAAGAAATAGGATGTCATATGCCATGAGAGTAGGAAAGAATTTAATCAAGGACATGGAAAAGTGAAGAATTTTTGAAATGAGGAACAAGGGATCGAAAAACGATGTGTGTGAAATTGTAGAGGAAGGAAGCACTAGAATAAAAGGGTTTGCTTAATTGGTTGGTGATAAAGAAATGTTAAATTGTATTTATCTATAAGTTCGTTAATGGACAATCTTTTGGACATATTTAATTTGTGATAGTCATGTATATAAGGAAGGAAGATAAGTTTTGATAAGAGAACCGTGGGTAAAGGTATGAGAATGGTGGATGAAGGACTATTATTCACATTCATAAACGTTAGAGTCGAAAATGGAAGTTTGGTTAAATTGGAGATTTGAAAAGCTTATTTTTTAACCAACAAAAAAGGATGTCATATGCCATGAGAAGTAGAAAAAAAGTTGAATCAAGGACACGAAAAAGTGTAGAATTGTTGGAATCAAGGAATAAGGGATAAAAAAAACGATGTGTGAAATTTTATATGAAGGAAGCATTAAAACAAAAGGATTTGCTTAACTGATTGGTGATAAAGAAAAGTTAAATTGTATTTGTTCTATAAATTTGTTAATGGACAATCTGCTTGGATATTTTTAGTTTGCGATGGTTATGTATGTAAGAATGGAAGTAAGATAAGTTTGGATAAGAGAATTGTGGTTAAAGTATGAGAACGGTGGATAAAAGACTATTCGCTTTCATAAACGTTAAAATCGAAAACGGAAGTTTGTTCAAATTGGAGATTTGAAAAAGCTTATATTTGTACCAACAAAAAGGATGTTTTATGCCATGAGAAAGTAGGATAGAATTTGAATGAAGGACATGGAAAAGTGAAGAATCCAGAAATAAGGTACAGCAAAAATAAAGTTAGTGAATAAGGGGATTTGCTTGGTCGGTGATAAAGACAGCCAAAGCTTGATATAGTTACAACTTTGGAACCACCAACCAAATACCGATGTTTCCGTTATCAAATAATAAAAGCTCAAGGTGATATTTCTTTTAGCAGTTTCTGACAGTATTGAAGCTTTTCTGATATTTTAGTTGTCTTCTTATATATGTAAAATCTTTATATTCGTAATTTTCTTTATGAGTTGTGTGTATGATCTGGAGTGTTGCTTATGCTCTGTGATATTTTTCTTCTGCGAGTTATGATTTGCTTTTGTCCAGAATGCTTTTGTTTAATTATCTCTCTGAATAGAAGCAACTTGATGGTACTGGTATCGAGCTATCGAGTCTCTTCAAGCAAATTGAGAGTCAGGCTTCTTATGGTTGCTATACTACTGAAGCTTGGAAAAAGAGGATACACTAGATGGGGTCTCAAGTAACTGGCGATCTTCTTGCATCTGTATCTGAAGCAGAGAACCCTTCACAAAGGCCTGTAAGGAGGTACAGCATGCCCTTATGGTATTGTGAAGCTTGTAGAAACTGAGATTTTCATTTCACATATGCATATAATGTCTGCTTTAGGTGTAGACGACATGGTAAACTTTTGGAGGAGGGCGCAAGTGGATATCTGTAGAAGAAATTCTCCACTCATGAGGTTGAGGGAATTGGAACATAAAATTTGGAAGTTGATGGGTGCTCTCTTAATAAAGTAACATTATTCGGCAGCAAGAACTAGGCTTCTATTTACTTGGCCAGCACTCCGCAGCTAGCTGCTGAAATGGGACTCAAATTTCCTGGAGTTGTTGAGGTACGTTTCGTTTTGTTTTGTAATTGTTTTTCTTTCTGTTCACATGCGATGTTCGGATTCTTTTGCGTCCCTCTTTGCATTTGCATTTTCATTTGCTTTGGGTCAATTTAGCAATAGCTTTGATTGCCTTTGGTTGGAAATTGTTGTGCAAAAACTCACTACACAACACTACACAAACGTACATAATCCTAGGTAGTAAATGATAAAAATTCGATCCCACTTGTGAAAATTTGATGAAACTAAGCAAAACTATGGTGCACAAATAGACTTTCAAATCTAAAATATTTAACACGAAAAAGACTTAAAAGAGGACAAAACATGCATAAAAATTATAAAACGCATTAGATAACACAATGTTACACAAGGGAAATTTCACAGGACGCCAATCTGAAAGCTTATGGAATTCACTTTTCTTGCCTTTAACGCTAAGTTTCTAACCTGTCAAAGTAACGCATTAGATAACGCGATGTTGCACAAGGGAAGTTTCACATGATGCCAATCTGAAAGCTTATGGAACTCACATTTCAATGCCAAGTTAAACATTTCTTTGAAAACTCAATGCTAATGAACACTAATAAAACCCAAATTCTCCAAAATCATCAGCTTGGAACGTGTAACGACCCTAGATTTGTATTAATCTAAAGTCGCTACCGTTACCATCATCTACACTCTTATGCGGAATTAAATATTTAAAACTTCATCTTAAAACACATACTTCATCTTAAAACACTTTCATGGACTTAGGTGTTCGAAAACATCTTAAAACAACATAAAGGAATACTAAATAAAACAAGTAAACCATTAAAGGTGAAAACACCTTGTATTAACCTAAGACTAAGAAATAAAATGCTACTATCCTATGCATGTGCCATGGTCTCTGATTGTGATGTCGTCATCAACCGTACAAGGGTGCCTTGCCTTCACCTCAAATAGAAGTAGCACACGGCTTGAGTATTTTAAGAAATACTCAGTAAGTGACCCCACTATTGGGGTCAGGAAAATACAAACACATACAACTCATGATCTAGGGACTTATCGTTAGAACCATCATAGGGGTGGCCTCCAGTCCGGACAAAATTGGATGTGTTGTACTTCCCTACACACAACCCACGTGCAAGTGTGGATCTCCAAGTAGTTTGCACCCTCCTTGGACCCATCATAGTTGAGCTAGCTCTGTCCGTAGCGACGTCCAGAGGTCAGCAGACCCTTGAGTGTCATGCGAGGTGTCACAATCGCACTCTTGCGGTAGTGGGACAGCAATTGTGCAGCACTCACGACTGACTTGTTCGCTATCGCAAGAGTGCGATTGTGATACCTCACATGACACTCAGGGGTCTACTGACCTCTGGACGTCGCTACGGGCAGCTAGCTCAACTATGATGGGTCCAAGGAGGGTGCGAACCGCCTGGGATCGATCCACACTCGCACGTGGGTTGTGTGTAGGGAAGTACTACACATTCAATTTTGTCCGGACTAGAGGCCACCTCTATGATAGTTTTAACGATAGGTTCCTAAATCATGAGTTGTATGTGTTTGCATTTCCTTGACCCCAATAGTGGGGTCACTTACTGAGTATTTCTTAAAATACTCAAGCCGTGCGCTACTTCTATTTAAGGTAAAAGCAAGGCACCCCTGTACGGTTGATGACGACATCGCAATCAGAGACCATGGCACATGCATAGGTTGGTAGCATTTTATTTTCTTAGTCTTTAAGTTAGTATAGGGTGTTTTCACTTTTAATGATTTACTTGTTTTATTTAGTATTCCTTTATGTTGTTTTAAGATGTTTTCGAACATGTAAGTCCATGACAATGTTTTAAGATGAAGTATGTGTTTTAAGATAAAGTTTTAAATATTTAATTCTGCATAAGAGTATAGATGATGGTGATGGTAGCGACTTTAGATTAATAGAAATCTAGGGTTACACATTCCAAACTTATGATTTTGGAGAATTTAGGTTTTATTAGTGTTCTTGCATTGAGTTTTCAAAGACATGTTGGCAAGGAAAGTGAGTTCTATAAGCTTTTAGATTGGCATCATGTGAAACTTCCCTTGTGTAACATTGTGTTACCTAATGCACTACTTCGACGGGGCAAAAACAGCTATTGGTTCCTAAATTTCACCGTTAAAGGCAAGAAAAGTGATTGTGCGGCACTTTTTTTAATCAAGCGAACAAGTCAGTCGTGAGAAATTCAGACGTCGCGGACAACGTCGGCTTATGTTTGGCCCTCGAGTCACATTGCGAAAAAAGGTTTAGAAAACGTGAGCGAGGAAATACATTTGAAAACGAATTGAAGAAAGCAACGTTATATGACTATAAGCAAATAAATAAATACCACGACTTAAATAACATATAACTTATGGTAGGAAGAAGTGACAACTAGTCATATCCCCTTATAGTATTGGAACATTTTACCCTTGACGAGTGTAGACATGGTTTTGGTGAATGGTCATACACCTCCGTATTGACCCAAATGTGAAATGGTCAAGGTCTATCTAGGATGAAAGCATATAAAAGGGGTTTAGAATGGGCATGCAACCATGGACAACACGTTCTGGATAAGCAAGACCGAGACATCTGCCATGCGGCTATAGGCAACACGCCTTGGACAAGCATGATTGTGACCCACTCAATTGGTTGATGTCTCTATCAACCGATTCTTTACAACTCGGTGTTGTAGGTTGAGGCTGACTTTACCTTGGACAAGCATGACTGTGACCCACTCAATTGGTTGACGTCTCTGTCAACTGATTCTTTACAACTCGGTGTTGTAGGTTGAGGCTGACTTTAAGTCTCTTCGACGCGCTTCCAGCTGAACTTAGTGTTGTGGAGTCTCTTCCAATCTGTAAGGAACTGTCGAAAACTACTTGGTTTGTTGACTATTGGCGTCTCTTGAGTCGAAGTTTCTCCTACTTCCTTTGCTTGGGGATTATTCTTCTTTGTGTGAGGTCGTGTCGCCTCTCTGTGCTTGACGTCTTCTGGGTCGAGAGAGTAATGTTTTATGTTATTGACGTGGACAATAGGGGCTAGTCTGCATCCATGGGCGCAATTGGATCCTATATGATGCCTTCCCGATCTTGTGGATAACTTCGACTGATCCATAGTATTTTCGCACCCGTCTTTGACTTTTGTTGCTTTGATCTTGGAGTTGATCTGACCTCAACTTAATCAGAACTCTCTCTTCTTCTTGAAACTGTCGTGGTCGATGCTTTCGACCAACCCTTCTCTTTCTTTGTCTGGATGGTACTTATACGCGACCCATGTGTTGTTACAGAGGTATGTCTCTATCTCCCTCCTTCGATGGAGATGTTGGCTTGGTGTCTCTCCCCAGCCCTTGGGTGATCACTAACAATAGTATTTGTGGGCCTAATGAACCCAACTGACAAGTCATTTAGCTGCTGCCTGTAGAATTCAGCTAGCTCGGATTAAGCCGTATAACATTCATTCGTGGTAGGCGAATTTGCCCCCGATATGACATCAACCTTGCTATTTATCTGCCTAGGTGGAGATAAATACTTTAACTGACTTCCTTGTCTCGTGTTGCGATGTTTCTGAATTGACCACGAGGCTTCGACATTTCCTGTGAAGAACTGAGAGCGGAGTTCTTGTTTCAAGCTATCCCAAGTGTCCACAATACATCGACCATCTTGAATGTCCATGTACAAACCTCCACCATAATTTTGCATCGTCGGCTAGATGCATTGTCGCCAGCGTGACCTTCGCTTCCTCTAACATGGTATTTGCGGCTCGAAAGTATTGTTCGAGGTAGAAGATAAATTTCTCTAGAGCCCTGGCATCTCAAACCCCACAAAAGGGCTTGGGCTCTGGGACCTTTATCTTGTTAAATTGTGCTACACTTCCAGTCGGGGTTTGGTCCCCGACCGCTCTCACAGTGAAGTTCTTGTTTGTAAATTATCTCTTTCCTCTTTAATTAACTGAGTTTTGGTGAGGCCATACCCAGTTTTTTTAAAGTTGTCGTGCCTATATAATTCCATATGGATATCGTCGTCATCACGCAGGGATTAGATGCTGCATGTCATGGGCGGATTTTAAGTACATTGATTTGGACACCAACTTCATATTTATTTAGTTGTTAGTTTGTTTGTTTCACCTAGTTTCTCTATGCATGCATGCCTGTTTATCGTAGATTTGGTGAATTAGAATACAGCAAGTGTCCTTGTGATTGTGCAAGGCTTAATATAGGATGAGTCATTTTATATGTAGCAGTTCAATATTAAAGTTTATTTACAATAAAGAAATGAAAACGGGAAGACTTATTTGCTCTATGAGATCTTCTTTAGGTATTAATTAAGATTTTTCAACCTGCTCCTTAGAAAAGTGTCACATGTCCAAAATTAGACTAAAGTTCATAGTGCGAGTTGCAAAAAAGTTCTAACATCACTCACATTGAATGTCGCTTAGTTGCACAATTCTAGTATCAGTCACGTTTTCCTGTCACTCGTGTCTGGTGGCGTCGATCTAGCCACAAAATTGCAGCGATAGTTGACAAGGATCCGTAGCTCTGCAATGAGGATTCATACAAAATCAGCTGATCACCCCGGTGATCATTGTTATTTTTATGGATGAACTATAAAATTTGTTCATGAAGTACATATAAAATTTATATGCTGTGTGCTCTGTTTGTAGAGATTTTCTGTTCCTAATATGAAGTGATAAATTTAAGACAATATTCACGTGAAAACTTTGGATTGTTTTTGATGCAGTACTGGGTAATCCAGAGTGATGTCCAAGGGAAAGGAACAGAACATCCATTAATTGGTGTTGTCTGTGGACACTTATTTGGTCTGAAGTTAGAGCATTATACAATTAATAGGCAGAGCCGGTAAGCTCCTGAACGAAGCGTCCACTGACTTTGAGAGTGCCATCAACATCATTAAGCACGGTAAGTCATCATCCCTTCTCCATGCCCATGCCTGTACTTACTCTCCTGCTTTACGCCACCCCCCCTGTTTTTTAAAAGAGAAAATAAGTATATCTAGGATTATACTCAAAAATTTGAATACATTGATTGGATTAAAAAGACTAATTTCACAATCTCAAAAAACACAAAAGCCAAAACGAATATCTTTGAAATGACCTCAAACTTAGCAATGTGATTGGATTTTTGTGAAGCTTGAGATGCCAAAATTTGAACACATCCCTTCCATTATAAACAACTGCACATAATCCAATCTCTATTAAACAATGGAGATCTACACAACATAATTAATGAATAATGTTGTACTAAAAGAATTAATGAATAATGTAAAATAATTCAAATAAAAAAAATCTGATGTTTATTGATATTTAGTAGTTATTCAGCAAAGGGGAACTGCTCACAGCCTAAAAGCCTGTTTCTACTGCGCTCTGTAGCTTTACCAACTTCTCTGTCACATCGTCCTTTTTTCCTCTTTCTTCATAGGTTATCCCTCAGATATTTTCTATCATAAATCTTACTGGTTTAAATTACAATTTTTATATATGTATTTTTATATTTATGTTTATTTAATCTTTCATTTTTCAAAATTACTAATTTTTTTAAAATTTTGATTTTTTGCAAATTTCACAGATTTATTGAACACAAATTTCAAAATTTTGAGTTTTTAAACATAAAATTTAAATTTATAAAAAATTTAAAATTGTCATTAATTAAACATTTTTAAAAGCATTTCATAATATATATAATATTTTTTTATAAGACATTATTGACAAAAAGAAAATTTAAGGATTTGAACCATTACTTTCCCATTTTCTTGAACTTAATAAAAACAATTACAAATTAAGTTTTTTTTTTTTTTTTCAACCTATTCAATTTAGTTTAACATCTAAAAAATCATAAAAATTAAGGAGAGGTACTTTAGTAATTATAACATGTCTAATTTCAAAGAAATTTCTATTTTTATTGCGTTCCCATAGCCTGTATTTATCCGTTACATCTACTATGTAATTAAACCATTAATAATTGAAAATAATATAACACCCTTTAGTAAAATAATAAATCACGTGCAGGTGAATACAATTATCAGTAATATGAAATTATTAAAGTTTCTTGATATCTTACCTCCATTTGCGGCTACGGGATTTTTATAAAGAAAAAGCTATCTAATTTCCTTATTTCTTTTTATTTATTTTATTTTCCGAAGATAATTTCGTACAATGCAATAAATATATTTTCTAGTCCATGACACGTCAGTAGCCATCAACATGCCAGCCTGTCCAAATAAAGGCAAAATTTTGAATTGGGTCATACGGGATTGGCTTTTGCCGAAGTTACCTAAAAGTTTAGGGCTGTACCTATAATCCAAAGGGCAAGGGAGTTCTCTCTTCCACGTGGCGATCTTTTATTGGTCTGTGACGGAGAGAGAGAATTTTGGGTGGAGCATAGTGTTTCTTCTTTTTGTGGGTCATGGAATAGTCATTTTTTTCTCTCCAGCTTGCATGATTAAAGTTATTTCACATTATGTTTGGGACAGTAACAGTTGTAAAGTCACTCTCCTAAATGATTCCTTCAAATCTTGTGTACATTAAATAAATGTTCAACATTTTTTTCTATTTTTTTATACCATATGATAAGATGCAAATCCAATCCTACACTCCCCTCACCCTTAAATATCCATACTTTCATATTTTTCTTATTTTATATTGATTTTCTTTTCAATATTTAAATTAATGTTTTTTTCTTTTAGCTCAACTCTCGGGATGGAGAAATTTGAACGTTTGTACTCTTGACCGAAGGTACATATCTTAACTAGTTTAGTTATATTCAAACTGATACTCGATTTTTTGGTATATTAGTTTATAGTTTATATGTTAATTTATATAACCTTTTTGTTGTCTATTTCATTCGTCACCCTTAATTAATGTCTATTTTATAGGTTTGTTGATTTTTTGTTTGTTTAAAATCATTAACATTTTCACAAACATTTTTTTCGTTTTTGGATAATTGGAGAAAGAGCCAAAAAATTTATGAAGATGAACTAAAATGATATATACAATTTAGAAGAAGAAATTAAAAGAGAAAAATTTAAAACAACTTTTTGGTAAGCTTTTTTAAAGTAAGACAAGCCAAGAGGGGACCTTCTCATTTTCCTCCTTCTGTCTATTGTTGCTGTCATATTTATAATATTGGATGCAGATTTAAATTTTTTAATGTTTCTTAATATCTATATACAAATTTGAAACAATATTATAATTTCTTTGATTTAATGGTACAGAAGTGTTGAGACATTAAAAGACTCGTCCAATAATTTCTGGCGAAAATGTGGAGGATGTTGTTTGATTAAAAAATTGAAAATGGGGAGGGGATAGGGTAAGGGAAGGTACAAGGGGTAGTACCATTCCAGCTAGCACTTACCTTACACTCATGCACCTACGTAAACACACAAAAGACAAATACGTGAAGACAATGTCTCCCCCCACTCTGTTTTTGTTTTAATTTGTTTATTTTCACCCAGCTGTACTCTACTTTCTTCTTCATTTTTACTATGGTTTCATAGTAAATAATTTTTAATCTTATATTATTCTTGGATATTTGTTGATATAACCGATAATGTACGAGTAGTATCTTACTAATTATGAGGATATTTCTTGTTTGTGAGACGGTTTTGAGGATTGTTGGGAGGGAGTTACATGTTGGCTAATTTAAGAAATGATAATGAGTTTATAAAGTAAGAATAATCACAACTGCTATAATGTCTTTTGGGGAAGCTAAAAGCAAAAACACGAAAGCTTATGTTCAAAGTACACAATATTATACCATGTGAGGTTTCCGAGTGAGTGTATGGTAGTTTAGGGATTAAGTGTGAGGTTTAATTAAACCTTAAAAACTAATCAGAAACTTGTAAAACCAACCCAAATTAAAAGTATGTCCATTAGGCAAAATTTGTAAAAGTAATCTTCTTTTTACTCTTTTTTATTTGAATTCCACATCGGAAATGATGTGGAACTGTAAATTTAATGAGGTGAGTAAGGTCGCTCCGCACTGGAAATGGCTATAAAAACATCTCTTTCTGACAAGTTTACTTGAACATCCACACTGTGAACTCTTCCCCTCACTCTGTTTATACCTCTCTAGCTCCCATGGCTTCTTCTGTGTTCTTGGGACTATGGGTTTCTCTTCTAATTCTTGGTTTTGCTTCTTCTGCTAAGTTCGACGAGCTTTTTCAGCCGAGTTGGGCTTTTGATCACTTCAATTACGAAGGAGATGTCCTCGATCTTAAACTTGACAATTACTCTGGTAAAAACCCATCCCATTTTTATGGCACTTTCCTCATTCTCTCTACAATGCTTAATTTTGAAGTCGATTTCAGGAGCTGGGTTTTCATCTAAATCCAAGTACATGTTTGGCAAAGTGACCATTCAAATCAAGCTTGTAGCCGGAGACTCTGCAGGAACTGTCACAGCATTTTATGTAAGTAAAAAAAACAAAAACTTAACCAAATGAATGTTACATTGAAATGAAAACTTGTAGGGTTCTTATCTTGTTTTTCTGGTGTAGATGTCATCGGACGGTCCAAATCACAATGAGTTTGATTTTGAGTTTCTGGGCAACACAAGTGGAGAGCCATATACTGTACAGACCAACATTTATGTGAATGGTGTGGGAAATAGAGAGCAAAGATTGAAACTTTGGTTCGACCCAACTACAGATTTTCATTCCTACTCCATTTTTTGGAATCGCCGTCAAGTCATGTAAGCAACTCCTTCACTCCATTTACATTATTAGCTAAGTTTTTATTTCAAGCCACTGTTTTCATATATATATATATATATATATATATATATATATATATATATATATATATGTATGTATGTATGTATGTATTGTACTAAAAATGGGCATTGTAATGTAGATTTGACCCATCAGGAGAGTAGATATTGAATGAAATTTATGGAACAGAATAGATTTGTTTTAGAACAGGACATTACATGTGGAAGAAATGAATCCAAGCTTTCATTAGAAAATGAGAAAGGATTCAACCAGGAACATTCTTCATGTATTAGAATACCCATTTCGAGAATTATTATAAAAATGGCCATGTTTTTTCTATAGTTTAAATACTTAACCAAACCTTGGAAAAGTTTGAAATTCAAAAACAAAAATGGAATAGACTCCAAAACTTAGAAACCCACAAGATTTTAGCCTTTATGTGAATCAGTGCCCGTTAATGCGTGGCTCTGTACGAGCAGCTGCCCGATCGGTGTCAATGGGCCAATGGTTTGACAAAGCCATTGAGCCCTTCCAAACAAGGCACCACAATATTCCTCTTGGCCCCCTTTCTGATCACATGCATGTGCCATCAATTTGGCCCCATTTCAATTCTTGAATTATTAAAACATTACTATTCTTTCAAAATGTTTTGTTTCTCTTCAATTTTGATTTTGATTTTTTCATTTAAGATTTAATTAAGAATGAGTTGATAACTGTTGAAGGGTTAGAAATTACTACCCTCAGCCTTAGTTAGAAATTCTCCCAAAAAAAAATTATGTACTCAGTTTTACTGATAGAAATTATTTCTATTTATAAATTTATGATCATCTTCTAAATTAGTTCTCAGTCATTTCCACGTATTTAAAATAGTTTCATAAAAATTTCTTCTTATTTGTGTAGATTTCTTGTGGACGAAACCCCAGTTCGAGCCCACACGAATATGGAAGACAAGGGTGTGCCATTTCCTCGAGACCAATCCATGGGAGTTTACAGCTCTATTTGGAACGCAGATGATTGGGCCACACAGGGCGGCCGAGTTAAGACAGATTGGTCCCACTCCCCCTTTATTGCCTCTTATAAGGGCTTCCAAATCGACGCCTGCGAGTGCTCCTCCGCCACCGGAGCCACTGCCAACGCCACCTGTTGTAGCGGTAGCGGTAGCGGCGACAACGGCAAGAAGTTCTGGTGGGACGAGCCAGTGCTTTCAGAGTTGAATGTACATCAAAGCCATCAGTTGCTCTGGGTTCGGGCCAACCATATGATTTACGATTACTGTACTGATACTGCTAGATTTGCAGTTACGCCTGTTGAATGTATTCACCACCGCCACTAGCGGCGGTGGCTATAGATCAGTGCTTTTGTTGGTCGTCGATGGTGTCTCTTTTGTGTAAAATAACATTAATTTTTTTAAAACTTCTTTTTCATATCTTGCTTTGGTTTATTGTGTCATATGGCTAACAGATTTTGTCCATTTTGATTTGTTATTTATTTTAGGTCTATTTAAGAAACTCGTCTACTATACAAAGCTTTTCAGACTTCTATAAAAAAATGTAAAATTTTCTTTTTCAATTACTAATGGATGTCATAAACACTTTCTATAATTCATGATAACTTTAATTATTATTATTTTGTTTAATCAAATTCATCTCAGATTGATCTCTGTTTAAATGGGTATATATATATATATTCGTACAAATAAGTTACTTTTATCTAGTTCTTGGTACAATACAAAGTTATATAAAATTATGAAGTTGGTGGAACCTATTCCCATTCGGCTGAAAAGCAAGCGAATGGCTATCCAATTGGAGTCCCATTATTCAACTTTTTTATTTTTATTTTTTAAATAACATTATTATAAGGTATCACCTAAAGTATGGTCCATTATTATCCAAAAAGTATGGTCCCTTGTTGAATTATGGAGGTCCAAAAAAGTCTGCCTCGTACTTCGAAAATCGAACATTTCATAGAAGTTCTTCATTTTCGTACCCTCAACATTATTAAGATTAAAAAAAAAAAAATAGTTCGTTAAATATTAGAATATCGTTTTATTTAACATTTGACACATTACTGAACGACTAAACGATATACATACATTATTTTAAAAAATTCTAAAAAACGNAAAAAAAAAAAAAAAAAAAAAAAAAAAAAAAAAAAAAAAAAAAAAAAAAAAAAAAACTAAATAATCATCCAAATCTTAAAACTTTTAAAATATAATTGTTTGAGCTGTTAAAGATTTAAATTTTGAACTTTGACAAAGTAATTATTTTAGTCATTTTTTTAAAATAAAAATAAAAATACCAAATTTTTTATTTTTCTATATTTGAAGGGCTAAAATAGATATTTTAAACAAAGCCGAGATATTTTCCATAATTCACTCCTCTTGCTTACTGCTTGTAATTGGACTACTGAAAGAGAGCCCATTGGGCCATCTAAATATGTCAGCCAAGATCTATATGGGCCTATCTTTGGGCTTGATTAGGGCAACAAACAAGCCCACAAGCAAGCCCTTTCCGAGGAAAAGGAAACCCAAAGTCGTTCCCCTTTCATGGTTGATTTTTTTTAAATGCCATTTTCATGGTTAAAATTAAAACAGTAATTTTAAAATTACAAAAACAACTTTAACTATTTTAAAGGATTTAACTTTATTTTAATTGAACGGACCAATTTTTTTTTTTTTTTTTTGAAGAGATCATCTCTCGATCGAGACGTATAGACAATGTTTTCACCAATTGAGTCGAGCATGATGTCTCGATCTAGGCTTTTTTTTTTTTTTTTACCCATTTAGGAATAATTAAAGCTATAATAGAAGTGGGTTAGGTTGGTAGGGTACTAGAAACGATGAATGATATAATATAATTAGTTAGGTTATTAAATAAAGAACGGTATGTGAGACCGACCATAAATGATAAAATCTTGGGGAATTAAAAAAATCCAGCTCTGAAATTGTTTGCATTTATTCACATAAATAAATAACCTCCGATAATCGCCAGCTGTATTCCTTTTCGCTTCTGCTACCAATTCCCACGCGGCTTTTTCCCTTTTTTTTTTTTTTTTTTTTTTTCTCACTTTTTCTTTGCTTCCAACTTTATATTCATTTTCTTTTTTTTTCTTTTTAATTATTTTCTAATAAAAATAAAAAGATTTCCACGAAGATTCATGCGACCATAGGAAAATTAAATAAATAAAATAAAATTTCATGATTTTCTTTAAAAGTCACTGATGTAGTGATATAGTGACGTGTCTACTTTTTCTTTAGTAAAATTAACTTTTCAAATTTTTATAAAAATTTGAGCTAAATTCAACGTCAATGTTTTCACGTATCATTATATTATCAATTTTTTTAATATAAGTTTTTCGTGATTTGTGTGATGTTCCACGTTGATTGGGGAGGAGAACAAATCATCGTTTATAAGGGTGTAGAAACCTTTTCCTAGAAGATGTGGCCTTGAGGGGAAGTCTGGAAGGAAAGCGCAAAAAGAACAATATCTACTAACAGTGGATCCGGGTCATTACAAATAGTATCAGAGCTAGACACCGGACGATGTGTCAGCCTTCTTGTAGACACGAGGCGGTGTGTCAGTAAGGACGCTGGCCCCAAAGGAGAGTCAGTGTGCCAGTAAGGACGCTGGCCCCAAAGGGGAGTGGATTTGGGGCAGTTCCACATCGAGAGGAAGGAAATAGTACCAGCGAGGACGCTATGCCACAAATGGGGGTCGATTAGAGGAAGGAAAGAGTGCCAAGAGTGCTAACGAGGACGCTGGGCCCTGAAGGAGGTGGATTGTGATAGGTTTTAGAAACGTTCCCTTACCACGAGTTCTAAAACAATTTAAAAAAGAATGATTAAAAGACAAAATTGAAAAATTTAAATTATAGGAGCAAAAATCCAAACAATTTTATAATAAACAGCTACTCTACTCCACGCGTATTGCTTTGGTTGTAAGTAAACAGCCTCACCAAATGAACTAATGAAGGTCCCTATACCAATTATGATGCATACTTTTCTTCAAACTACTTTTAAAACATAAAAACAAAACCTAGAACACAGGACCCACCTCCCCCAATTCTGAACATACATACAACACATACTTCACCAGCTCCAAACTTTCTGTATTTAACGCCCAAACCCTCCAATCCCCTTCACATTCAAAAACCCATATTCATAAACCTCTTTAATTCACTTAAAGCTTCCTCATTTCCAAATCCCATGGCCAAAATTTCCCTTCTTTGCCTCATTTTGGCCCAGATCTTGCTGATTCAAGCAATGGCTTCGACTGCCACAACCACGACTCGCCATGTGTCGGCGGCCCCGGAGCCATCGGAGACCGACAACATAGAAGGACCTGGACTGGCGGAGGCGCCGGAGATCCGACGCCTGGGAAAACACCACGGCGATAAGTCCGTGGCCGGCGGGGGTGTCATCATTGGCAGCCTTGTTACGGCAGTTTTTGCAGCTGTTTTTTGTTACATTCGGGTTACTAGAAAAAGAGATGGGGTTGATTCGGTTCATTGAGTTTTTTTTTTTTTTTTTTTTTTTTAATTTTTTTATTACTGATATTGAAGTGAATAGTGAAGTGGGTTAGTTTTTGGTTATAAAATCTCTTGCGAGAATATTCTAATTCGTTTTGTAAAGCAAAAGTTTCATTCGTTTTGAAGCCTAAAAACGCTGAAAGATTTTGAGCATTTGGAAGCCAATGGGTAAATGTTCATTCGAATGGTGGCATGCACCCATCTACTTCGCCGTCTCTGTAGTCTTAGCCTTCTTCGCCATCTCCACAGCTCTGAACTCCACGGCTACTTCCCACTCTGCAACTCCGCCGATCAAAGCCGTCGCCGACGAACTCTCCATAAACGCATCACGAGCCTTAAGAAGAGCCGGTTTCAACACCATTGCCACGCTCCTTCAGGTCTCCCCTGAACACTTCTTCTCCCCTCAAAACTCCACCATTTTCGCCATTAAAGATTCCGCCATCTCCAACACCTCTCTACCTCCATGGCTCCTCAAGAATCTTGTTCAATACCACACTTCCCCTTCTAAGCTTTCTATGGCTGACTTGTTAAAGAAGCCTCAAGGGGTCTGTCTACCGACCCTTTTGGCGCCAAAGAAAATTGCTATTACTAGAATGGATTCCACTGCTAGATTGGTTGAGATCAATCATGTTCTTGTTACAGACCCTGATATTTTTCTTGGTGGAAATGTTTCCATTCATGGCGTTCTTGGGCCATTTTCTCCTTTGGATCCTCTCGATGTTCATCAGGGATGGAGCTTTATTCAAG
Source organism: Cucurbita pepo subsp. pepo (assembly GCF_002806865.2). NCBI lineage: Eukaryota > Viridiplantae > Streptophyta > Magnoliopsida > Cucurbitales > Cucurbitaceae > Cucurbita > Cucurbita pepo. The sequence goes on from NC_036652.1 coordinate 7,883,438, forward strand.
CGCCGTTCTGTGATTCAACCGCTACTTTAATTTCAGATTCTCTTGAAAACAAGAAGGGGGTTGAAGTTGAATGGAGAAGAATCATACGGTGGCTCAGTGCAAATGGGTTTGTTTCTTACGCAATCGGATTGCAATCTGTTCTCGAAGGGATTCTTCAAGATTTCGAAGGATTGAGATCGATTACCGTTTTTGCACCGCCGAATTTGGCCTCTGTGGCATCTTCATCGCCTGTTCTGACGCGAGCAGTGAGGCTTCACATTGTTCCTCGAATGGTTACATACAAATTCCTCGCTTCGTTGCCGGCCAGAACTTCGTTCAAGACGCTCGTCTCCGGCCAAGATCTTCAGGTCCTCGGAGGTGTTCGGGTTCCGAGAGGAACGGTGGTCGTTAATGGCGTGGAGATTGTCTCGCCGGAGATTTTCCGGTCAAGGAACTGTGTGATCCATGGGATTTCCCGGTCGCTTGAGACCGCCAGTTTACCTCATTTATCAAGGTGACATCTGTTCTGATTCAGAATTCAGATTTTATTGACATGATGAAGAACATACAAATACATAGGAAGGAAATTCTGACCTGCAAGTTCTGTACATTAGGTTTTCGTTTCGGAAAAGAATAAAACAAATTGAAATCGAAAGAGGAGATTAAGAAATCGAACGAACGTTCTATCGAGAAATTCTTGTCATTAGAATGCGAGTCATTTTCAACCCTGTTAGCGTCACATTGATCGAATTTACAAATCGCGATTTCGTAAACAAACCTACAATCTCCCTAACTTCAGCATCTCCACATTCCTCCACGACGATCACACAGGCACCATTCGGACGAACAGCTCTCTCCATTTCCGAGACAAATTGAGACGGAAACAAGGCCTCAGACAAATGAGGAGTAAACGCTAAATCAAAAACATGATCAAAAAAGGGCAAATTATGTGGATCAGCACGACTGACCAAGGGCGGTGAATCGACCAATTCGACGCCGGTGACATCGAGGACTCCTATCTGAGAGAGCGCCATGACCTCGTGACCTGCTCCGGCAGAAATACAGACGACTTTGGTGTGGTTATGGAGAAGCCCTAGATCGCGAATGGTGTGGAAGAATTGGACGAAGGAGGAGACCTTTTTCTGCCAATCTTTGGTGGACCAGAGGCGCTTGTTCTTCTTGTCGACGGAAACGAGCTCGCGAGGAGTGGAATCGCAGGAGGATTTGGGGAATCTGAGATGGGGTTTTGAAGGGGAATTTGGGGGAACGCAGGTTTCTGGGGTTTGGAGGATGAGCAAGAGGAGGATGAATGTGGCTATGGCAACGGAAGCAAGCGAGAGCCTGTTAAGAAAAAGGCGTACGTGCCGTTCCATTGTTGATTTCCGATCGAAGATTGTCTTCCTCTTCGTCTTTTTGTCCTTGGTTGTGAAACCAAATACCTTCTTTCGTGGTTGAAGATAAAAGAAAGAGCAAACTATCTATTATTTTAATCACACGAACCATAGAACCGTATGTACGTTTAAAATCGAACTAAGCCTCATGAGACCAAATACGGTTCAATAAGGTTCATATATAGACCGAACCCTGTTCAATAAGACTCATGTATAGATCGAACCTTGTGAGACCTCATCTATAGACCGAACTCTGTTCAATAAAATTCATGTATAGACCGAACCCTGTAAGACCTCATGTATAGACTGAACCCTGTTCACTAAAACTCATGTATAGACCGAACCCTGTTCAATAAAACTCATGTATAGACCGAACCCTGTTCAATAAAACTCATGTATAGATCGAACCCTGTTCAATAAAACTCATGTATAAACCGAGTCTTGTTCAATANAAAAAAAAAAAAAAAAAAAAAAAAAAAAAAAAAAAAAAAAAAAAAAAAAAAAAAAAAACAAATAGAGAAGTTATAATAATGACAGTAGATGCATGTTTAATATTAAATGTTAGTCTTAAGATTAACATCACATTAATTTGTTATTCTCTTCAACGATCATCTCAACAAGTTAAACTGGAAAGTACATTCTAAATATCAAATAGCATAAATCAGCAGATATATAATATGAATAAATGTGAAGTTCAACATCAATAATATTCATAAATCATATGGAAAGGACCTTCCTTTCTGCTATCTACCTTCTTGTAAGGTGACTGTCAACTCATTATGGGAGAAAGTTTCTGGTTTGGTGGAGGAAGAAGCTCTGCTTGAGGGGCACCGCCGCACGACGAATGCCGGTGGTTTCGGGGATGGAAGAGTTGCGGTTTCGCTGCCGAGCATGAAGACCACATTTGACATGGTGGGTCGATCCCATGGATCTTCCTGCACGCACAACAGCCCCACGTTTAAACATTTCAAATATTCTTCTCTTTTGCAATTCTCACTCAGTGTTGGCTCCATTAATTCCAAGCCTTCGTCTTTCATCCATAAATCCCAAGCCTGAGAACAACGTAAAGACTCAGATTGTTGAATCTGGGACGTGCTCAAGAAGTGCTGATATTCAGAAAGTTATAACTTACATAGCCTAGAAGACTCAAAGCTTTCTCTGAGTGATAGAATCCTGTGTTCCTTTTTCCACTAATGATCTCGACTACGACTACACCGAAGCTAAAGACATCAGATTTTACAGAAAATATGCCGTCCAATGCGTATTCCGGTGACATGTAACCACTGTTAACAAACAGAAAAATCAAGGAAATTATGTGACATTATAATATGAATATGGTTTTCGATGATTTTTATTGCATGAGACTTACTAAGTCCCTACCACCCTTCTGGTATTCGTCGCAGTTTCTTTCCCTCCAAATATCCTCGCCAAGCCAAAGTCAGATATTTTGGGATTCATCTCCTCATCTAGAAGAATGTTGCTCGTCTTCAAATCTCTATGAATAATCCTCAACCTCGAATCTTGATGTAGATAAAGAAGGCCACGAGCGATTCCCAAAATGACATTGAAGCGCACGTCCCAATCCAATGCCACACTCAGCTTTTGATCTAGCAAAAAGTCGAGTAAATCCAGAATTCAGCATATAAATGATCAAGGAAAATAAGAGAATCAAGGAAAGATAATAGTGACAAACCGAATATAAAGGCGTCTAAGCTTTTGTTTGGCATGTATTCATAAAGCAACATCTTTTCATCTCCTTCAACACAGTAGCCCAAAAGTCTAACGAGATTTCGATGCTGAAGTTTCGCAATTAATAAAACCTCGTTCTTAAACTCCTCAAAGCCTTGTCCTGAACCTCTCGAGAGCCTCTTTACAGCAATCTCTTGCCCACTAGGAAACTTGCCCTGAAAATGCAGTGATTCCAATCTATTCTTAAACCAGGACATGTTTAAAACGACCATCAATGTGTTTCGAGGATCTGTACCTTGTAAACTGGCCCAAAACCTCCCTGTCCAAGCTTATTTGCATTTGAGAAATTCCCTGTCGCAATTAGAATTGTTTCCAAATCAAAAAATGGAATGTCTATTCCATTTGTATCATCTTCCTTGAACCGACCCGATTCAATCATGTCTTTGACACGTCTCTCGTTGTCATACAAGTGAAGTATTAGATCTTTTTGGCTGTTTCCCCTGCTTTCTGAGTCCAAAGAGGATTGACTGTATTTAGATTTAAAGGAAAGAGATGAAATAGAGAAAAAAAATTATTCAGTGTATAAGCGGCTGTATTAAATTGAACTTGAATTACCTTGTCTTTCAATGAGCCCAGTTTTGGAGAAGTAAATATAAAACACAGTACATGAGAGAATAATCAGAAGGACTATACATATGGTTGTTGCAACAATAATCACAGAGAAGCTCGTTTTGCCTCTTCCATCCTTTTCTTTGTTGTGATCTATGGAAACATCAATAAGGGACTCTTGGTATAAGAAAATTTTATGTAGCTAATGGTTCCCAGCATCAATGCCATTACGAATGAACATAACCAGAAACATTATATGCAATGATTCTAACCTGTAGTGCAATTCAAGCTCCAGCCGTTCCAATGGAAGTTTGTAATGCAAAGGCATCTTTTCTTTCCATCTTTACTCATGTTGCAAGTTGAGTAAGGCCAGTCTTTGCAGTCTGTAGTTGAAGAACAAGTTGGCTCTAATGGAGGCTCCCAACCGATTTCAACTTCATTGCTGGTTTTCAGAGAAAAAATCTCTGGATTGGTCTCCTTAAAGTTGCACCAGCTGGTTACATGGAAAGGAGATGACTGGTTCAGCTGAAGGGCTTTGTTTATCCAATTTTTATCACCACAATCACCAGCTTCCTTGGTTTGAATGATAAATTTCCGCGCTTCTGAATCAATGAATTTAACCTTGTACGTTCCACCTGCTGCTTCAAAGTTAACCTGGCCAGTAGCCACATTGCAGTTAAAATTGAAGTACATTGGGTCACCACATTCAGGTCCTGTGCTAAGCGGATAAGGAATGAGGTTTGTGCCACATGTTCCACAATTTCTGACAGTCAACTCTGCAGAAGTGCAAACTCCAGAACTTTAAAAAGACAACTGAAAAATTCATCGTTTTGAAAGACATACACAAACGTACCTAGATCTCGAACTGCTACTCGAACGTTGAGGTCACGGCCATTATCAAATTCATCCTGAAGATTGTTGAGATCTCCAGACCAAATCCAACAAGCAGAATTATCAATCCCACCCTGTCCAGTGATATTAGCTTCAAAATATGAGTAAGCCTGACACCGGCAGTTGTTAAGGCACTCCAATTTGCAATCAAAGACATCCTTTGCATTAAACTGGAAGTCTGGGTTTCCAGCTTTCATCATCTTTAGACTCAAAAAAGTGTCACTTTCATTGTCGACACTGCATATTGGTGATTTCCTGATGCATCCACCAGAATAATCTCCAAGATTCCAACTCTCTAGAGAGGTGGGCTCAAAACCAGGCAGGCATTTGCAAGCCATACCACCCTCACTATTACAGCTAGCAAAATCGCCACACGCATTATACACACTGCATCTATCCCTCGGCTCTACCCAAATCTGAGACCAAACTTTGTGATCATCCCAGTTTAGATATAGAAGCTGACCTGTGCTGTTCAATACTAACCTTGTATCACTATACAATGATGATGTAAGATGTGGCACGGAGAAGTTTGGGACAGTTTTCGATGAGAAATTTGACAAAAGGTATAACAATGCAGCAGGCATCTTATCAGTGGTAATAAACTTACCTGAAACTCCACTTTTCCAGTATTTAACTGATCTCTTCCAAATGACATATTGACTTCCATCTTGATCTAGCTGAAAAGTGAAGTTCCCTTGAGCCGGATCATCATAGCTCTTCCATGAAGTCAGCACTAAGTTATCATCCATTACCATGCCAGGAAGAAATGTATCAGTTGGGTAATCAAAACTCTGCCAGAGGATGTGCTCAGACAAGTCTTCCTGATCTACATAGCTCAAAACCAGATTTCCATTATCCATTAGCTTCAGGGTCCTGTGATCGAGTACAGAACTTCCAATGTTTGTTGACCAATAAACATTCTGATTTCCATTATATACTTTGAGGTTGCCATCATCCTCAATCATAAAGACACCATCTGAACCAGCAAGTGGCCTGTCTCGATTGGCAACCCAAACAACCGTACTTGGATTTGATTTGTAATACCATATTCCCAAGTATCTTCTGCCATCAGAGCTGCCATACGGCGTAAAAAATCCAAGTTCGAATCTGGATCCTGCGGATACAAGAGTATCCCCTCGCTCATCAGTTATGCAACTCTTAAACTCTAAGATATCTTTAGCAAAACAATTAACGACAGAAATTAAGAACACAAATGAGTACAAAAGAAAATAAGACATCAACTCCTCTGCAAACCAGCTGCTGATGACCAAGTTCTTGACACTTCTTCTTTTGGCTACCAATTCACCACTTCTGCTATGTAATAAACATGTTCCCTCTCCTCTATTTCCTTCATCCATTTGTTCTCGTAATTTTCAAAATAGAAGTAACCATAAGAATAACGAAAAAGATCATACTCATGAGGAACACCTTTCTTTTTGGTTTCAACAACAATACAAAAATGTCGCTTTCCCACCTGACCCACATGATCAAGCCATTTACCAATAAACACTGTGCATGATTTTGCAATTATAATAATAGTGTAAAAAAAATACTAACCAAGTGAATGATTATATAAATAATTCAAACATGAATGTCTAAAATAGTAGTTCGTTTGGAATAAATGACACATATCCTTCAAAGAAAGCCATTTTTTCAGAGTCAAATTCACAAGAAAACATTCATTCTTGGTTCAGATTCTAAACCCAGATATTGAGCAATTGTAATCTAAACAGCACTAATGTACAACTTTTTCCCCCCACTTGCAAGTGCAAATTGATAATAAGAAAGTGTAATTGGGTGTTTGTGTTTGTCTAAGCTGAATTATTGGAAGGAAAATTGGGCAACCAAGGTCAAGATTCACTGTTCTTGTCAATTTCACCTTTCCATTAGTGGACCCATTACTCTAAACTTTTTCTCCTCATCTTTATGAGAGAGAGAGAGAGAGAGAGAGAGAGAGACTAAAGGCGTAGCCTACACAATTTGATCAACCCTAACTTTGCTTTCATCTTCATTTGGGCGGGCGATTCTAATGCATTAAAATCGTCTACATCTTTCACTTTTTAAAATCGAAGAAGAGAGGCCCACAGAGAAGACTTTCGTCGATTGCACGTTCTTTAATGGCACAGATGGTGCGATTCTATAGCCTGAGACAAAGCAAAGCCATCGAGCAGTACAATTCACAAAAGAGTCAAATCCCCAATTTACAGAACCCTAGGCAAGCTCTACAGATGTTCGAAATTTCGCAGAAGACTAGAAGTGGAAGTTAAGCAACTATGGCCTACAAACAAAAGACGTTGAAAAGAAACGAACACATACCGATGATCCACACCCTTCTGCTTTCTGATACCCCATTTTTGACCTTCACTTCACTTCTGCAACTTCCACTGTGGAAACGATGACGTCCAGCAGACGAGAGTATGAGCAACGACAAATCAATTATACAAATTTCGCGGTTTCAAATTTAAATTTGTTAATTAGGGAAATAATGAATTTTAAGAATTAATTATTTTCTATTGGTATTATAATATAATAAAATTGTTGAAATTAATTTATTTATATAAAATTTTAGTTTTAATAATAAAAAATGATTAAATTAAAATTTTATAGACCAAATAAATCTATTTTACAAGATTTCGATGATTAATAATGTACTTTCTTTTATAGAAAAAATGATATTATGTCGATTTTAAGTTATAATCTTAATTTTCTTCGAACAATATAAATATTTTATATTATAATTTATTTATTAAATGTAAATAGATTGTGTCTTTGAAAAATATATATTTTTTTATTAATATATATATATTTCCATTGGTTTTATAATTTCATGTTCTTATCCAAGAAGAAAAAAATATGTTGCTATCCACAAATGGGGAATCCGTATAAAAATTTCATATAAATTATGCATTTTTATTGGCCACACGAATGAAAATAATAATTTTTTCAGGGAAAAATGTAAATATAATGATTTTAGGTGTAAAATAGTGGGGGAGGCGGCAAGCTTTGCGGCTAATTCAAGGTAAAGGAGGACCATCAAATCAAATTAGGGAGAGAAGGAAACGGGTAAGCTGTTCTAAATTGTTTTGGTTCTTGTTGATCTGTGGACTAGAATTTTGTTTGGTTAGGGAATAATTAAAGTTAATTACGTGTGTTAGTGATGAATTTTGTTTGCCGACAGGAATCAAATTCCAATTTCTTCTTCCTTCACCGATTGTTTTATTATTCCCTCTTAATTTGTCCTTAATTCTTGTCTCCTTTTCTGTAATTTTAACGGAATTAGTTTCCAGAAAATATGATTAGAAATCTGTGGCCGTCGATTTTTGCTCTTAAATCATGGTTGAAAGTGTAGGGTTATCGTTCATGTACTGTCAGTCGAGCGTTGATTGCGACAATATAAACCTAAGGGGGCCTTCATTTTCATTGCCTGAATAAACAGGAGAAGGGCCTTCTTTCTCTTCCATGAGATTGAAGTTTCTTTCATGATTATGTTGGGTCAGAAAGGTTAGATCATCAATTCTTCCATTTCTTTCATGATTTTGTTGGATTGTAACTCTTCGTTTAAGCTGAATCGCCGCAATAGAAGTTGCAGAAATCATGTTGTTGTTATTGCCTGAATTGTGAAATCGGATTTGGAAAGATAATCATTTCCATGTTGCTGAAATCTTGTTGTTGTTATTGCCTGAATTGTTATATCGGATTTGGAAAGATAATCATTTCCCGTATCATCTTTGGATTGTTCTATATGTGGATGGTTGTTCATATCATGTATGAATCTGTATTTATGTGTTCTTCTGGTTGTTTATCAGGTCTGCATCTCTTCTACATGTATTGGTTCAGGTTCCCTTAGTGGGCAAAAAAATTCTCTTCACTCTGGCAGCTGCAACTAGCTCAAATTCTTCTCGCACCTTCAAATGGGTGTGGGATAATGGAGTGATATCTCTTGGTGTTTTGAGGAAGTCAAGATCATCATACATTTGGAGATTGTGTCGTGTTTTAGAGGGTCTGTCGCTCGATTATGGTTAAGGTTATTATTGCCTAAAAACTATTGACCTATCCATATAATTGTCTGCTGTTCGTCCTCGTCGTCTTGTAAAGATTAAGATTAGACCGTTGTTTTAGGCTTGTCATTAACCAGCAAGTTGGATATCGTTTAGCGTTTTGTACACCAAATCTAGGCTGTCTGTGGATGTAGTTTTCAGTTGGTTCTCTACAATGGTTAGGTTTTCTTGTTTCCATGCTCACGTCCATAACCACAAACTAAAGGTAAATGGAAGATCTCTTCTGGAATTGATCGATATCGCCTTCTATTAATACAGGTTGTATATAATTGATTTCATCTGTCCGTGTCATATACAGAAAACGGGCCAACTGTCTGCTGAGGCAATGCATAAATCACTTGAAGATCTTTCTCGAAGTAAGGTCCCGAAGGATTCCCCTCGGAGTACAGGTCCTGATCAATTATTGATAAAAACAGAGAATGCCAAACAAGATACTAACAGAGCAGATCACATGGCTTCCATCATTGAGAATAGCAGATTGGCTAGTGAGACGACGGATGGTCTTAAGAAAAGTCGGTCCCTAGGAAGCATGCCATATGGTGATGGTTCAGCTGCTGTAGACAATGATAGTGAAGATGGCAGAGTATTTTCCTGTAACAGTTCCCAATTTAAGCTTGAAATTTCAGATTCTGGGAAGGCTCAAGGACTGAGCATGTCCGATCGGTTTAAAGACATCGAAGCCCCAGACTCTCTTTGTGCAAGTTCTGGTCCTGTTATTACAAAAGAAATCTTCTCTACTGATGACCCAGCACGTAGAGAAATGGAAGGTGATGAAAACGCTGGTTCATCGTTATTTTGTGATGGTGATACTGGGAGTCATACACCAGGCACCACACAAGGGATTGTAAAATCATGTTCAATGCCGAACTTTGATGCCTCATCACCTGTTTCTGGTGGTTCTCCTTCTAACGATTTCCTACCTCCATCGAGATCTTCCGAAGATCTCCAACTCTTGGATCCACAGCATGGAGAGATGTCACTTCATGAGATGGAAATGCCGGTAAATGGATGCGAATCAGGAGAAGATATTGTAGATGAGAATCAGGAGACTGAGAAAATTGATTATGAAAATTTTTTGGATGATGGGAATGATTCATGCCACGATGTAATGCGGGACTGGAGAACATCGATTGTAAATGAGGTAAACCCAAGGGAAACTCTAGACGAAGAATCCATGGTACAGCATTCCATTGAATTGCCAGGGAACGACTTCAAGTTTAAGCGTATCGAGGAGTGGGTCAGTGATCTTCAACTTTGTAGCCCGCCTGTTGAAACAACCGAAGTCTATGAATCGGATGCTAATGAAGTGAAAAGAGATTCTAGTATCGAAACTGGTTCCAGTGCTGGACGAATCGATTCCAAAGCAACTGCAGGCATGGAAGCTGCTAAGAGATATATATCTTCAATGTCTGCAGCAGCCTCTACTGCGCAGTTAGCAAACCATGGATTGGTTGTGATCCCATTTCTTAGTGCATTCGTAAGCTTAAAGGTGCTCAATCTATCAGCAAATTCCATAGGTTTGTAAGCTTAAGCTCTGCTGTTCAGAATTGATTTCTTTCTTAACATTTTATGTTGATCAGTTATATACATCATCTTTATAGGAAAGATCACTGCCGGTGCTCTACCACGGGGTTTACATAGCCTGAATTTGTCTAGAAATAACATCTCGACCATTGAAGGGTTAAGAGAACTGACACGACTCCGGGTGCTGGATTTGAGCTATAACCGAATAAGCCGAATTGGACACGGTACATTTCCCAGATTCCAAACTTCATTTTGTTTGCAGACTGAAAAAGTTATGTTGGTCTTGCCTCTGATCTCTCCTTTTAACATATTGATGAAGGCTTGGCTTCCTGCTCGTCATTGAAGGAGTTGTATTTAGCTGGAAATAAAATTAGCGAGGTAGAGGGTCTTCATCGGCTCTTAAAACTGTGCGTACTCGACGTGTGCTTTAACAAGATCTCAACGACCAAGAGTCTCGGCCAACTCGCTGCCAACTACAATTCTTTGCAGGCCATCAGCTTGGGAGGCAACCCAGCACAGAAGAATGTTGGAGATGACCAGCTGAAGAAACACCTGCAGGGCCTTCTTCCACATCTGGTTTACTACAACCGGCGGCCCACCAAAGGCAGTACCCTGAAGGATGGTACAGACAGGTCAGTCCGCCTAGGCATAAGTGGCCATCAGTTCGAGCATGGCTCTAGACTAGACCACAAGAGCACGAGGAAGACCACTCACAGCCACAGAGGTCAGGGGTTAGTCTTGCCTAGACGATCCAAGCTTCGGCAAGGACATGCCCCTGCCCTGCCCCCTTCTGGAAGTAAAGTAGACGGTAGTAGTCGATATCACCATCATTTTGACATCAGCAACAGGCAGCTCGAGTATAAATCAAACTCCCGTATGCGGCGGAGTCGAAGTGAGGGAACCTTGGCACATCTTTGAGTTATTATTCATTACTGTTTTCACTGAATGAGTTTTGAAGGAACCTTATGAGTTTTGTGGTCGGTGTCTTTTGAACTATGTTGTTTAGTATTGAATAATCTCTCAAATCCAATGACATCAAAGTTTTATTTTACATAATGATGATCTAATGGATTTACTTCATTTGAGTTTCCAGAGTATGATATTTATTCCAGAGGATTGCTCAAAACTTCCAAGAGTAGGAACAGAAAAAACACGAGATGAATATGCAACATATGTATTATTTATACGAAAAGATGTGTAGAACTTTTTGTTCTTCAAACAAAAGATGTGTAGAACTTTTTGTTCTTCAAACAAAAGATGCGTAAAATCTTCAAGAAAACAGCCCGCCACAAGATCGAGGGACATAATTCCAAGAACTCGAACCTTTGACCTTCTCGTCAGCATCATGATACTCCTGCTTGTCCTCACGCACATAATTTCAAGAACTCGACATTCGATCAAGTTCATCTTCCTCCCCACAAGTACTCTTCGTCGAGTCACTGACGCTTCCCTCATGATCAGCATCCAGATATCTGATGATCACCAACGGGCATACACAATGGTGAACGCAGTAGTGACTGACACTGCCAAGACGGCCCTTAGTGGCTCGCTTGGAGGCGCCAATGCCACGGCTCCCCATAACAACAGCGCTGAGCTCTAGTCTTTTAATCTCCAAGCACAGCCTCTCTTTCATGTCGTGATCTTTGACTATGTGAATCTTGAAAGGAATATTGGCCTCCACTAAAGGTTGAGCCAATTCAGTAGCCTTGGTTGTCGTGAGGTCGTCAAAATCCATCTCGAGCTTTAGTGGCGATTCCCCATCGCTATTCTTTTGTGGAAGGTCAATCGATCCCCAGTCCGCTCCATAGAGAACGTGGGTGGGTTGCACGTGAAGAAAAAACACCAAATCGCGGGGACGGAGATAGTTCTGAACGGCCCAACGGACGGCGTATGCACTCTCATCGCTCAAATCAATAGCGATTGCGATTTTCCGCTGGCAATCCGATGGAAGGGTCCTCGGCGACGGTGTTTGACCGATGGCATTAGGATTCACGCCGTGGAGAGCAACAGATTTGGAGTCTGATGGCGTAGGCTGAAGACTCATGCTGGAAAATGTGGAATTACAGATGAAATATGCAAGAAAAATGCAGGAGGAAGATGGCAAATAACCTGCAAACTGGAATTGGTTATATAGGCGTTGGGAACTAACCCACCATTTCTTGATCATTATTTCCCGCCAGCAACAAAAATAGTAATAGAAAAAGGAAAAGGAAAAAAAACGCCGTTGCCGGGGATCGAACCCGGGTCACCCGCGTGACAGGCGGGAATACTTACCACTATACTACAACGACTTTGTTGTTAAACATTTTTCTTTTCTGTTTTAATTCCATTATCTTGAACTCTTAGTCAGATTTTTTTTTAACCGCCTATAATTTCGAGTTCTAAGGAGAATAAATATTCGCCCCGCCAAAATCCGACGATTCCTTTTGGAAATTTGAATCGAACTCCGACCTCTGCAGATACCACGGCGCTGGCGGCGGATGGAGAATGGCCTGATTTCGGTGGACCGATGGTCGGACGGTAGCCAGATCTATTTTCTTACTCACCTGCACTCCGACCACACCAAGGGATTGTCTTCACAATGGTCTAGAGGCCCACTTTTCTGCTCTCGCCTCACCGCCAAACTGTTTTCCTTAAAATTCCCCGATTTCAACCTCTCCTTGCTCCGCGTCCTTGAAATCGGATTATGGCACTCTATCTCACTGATTTCTCCTTCATCTGGTTCTCGGAAAACTATCAAGGTCATGGCAATCGACGCTCACCATTGTCCTGGTAACCAAAGCTTTCATCTCATTGTTTGACGAGTTGCTTAGCTATTGTTTGTATATGTTCTGAAGGATTAGTTTCTTTATCTAATTGTATGATAAGCGATTTTAAGATTTGCTTAGGTAGGAAGAGTTGTTACATTTCGGTATTTGGATTATGTTTTTGTTCTGGTTAGTTGCTAGAGCGCATTGGTTGATCAAGCTTTTGCTGCGATGTTTACTTTTTGCTACCACTAGGTGCTGTTATGCTCTTGTTTCGTGGAGACTTTGGCTGTTTGCTTTACACGGGGGATTTTCGGTGGGAAATGAGTAGTGAAAGGGCGAATAAAGGAAGGATCGCGCTTCTAAATGCGCTGGAGGAGAACACTGTCGATATACTTTACTTGGATAACACCTACTGTAATCCTTATTATGCCTTCCCTTCTCGACAAATTGCTGCACAGCAGGTTAAGACTTTCCCCGATACTTTGGTGTAATTTTTTCTTGATTATTTATTCTACACTTTTGGTACGTGCCTTCATATTGTTGTAAGAATTAACTGTCGTTATACTTAGGTAATTGATGGATGCATGGCTGTGATGGTATCAGCCATGAGAATCAAACGCTATTTGATGACTTCTGTGATACTATTCTCCTAGCTTTTCACTGAATTACTTGAAAGACGTTTTTGAACCATAACATTTATGTTGACATGGGTTGTCTGGCGGGAGACATAAAGAAGCATTTCTGATCTGATAGTATGCGCTGTGGAAAAACATTCGGGATTTGAGTTTCTGTTCATGATTGGAGTTTCTTTAATTCTTCTATTTAAGTTAAACGACGGGAACTGACAACCAGCACCACATAGTTTTTCTTAAACGTTTTCTCTTACTACTTTCCTACCTTTTCTTAAACGTTTGATTTTGGTTGCAGATTGTTGATATCGTTGCCTCCCATCCAGAACATGATATCATCATTGGAATCGATTCTCTGGGAAAGGAAGATCTTTTGCTTCACATTTCTCGCATGCTTAAAATAAAGGTTCGTTATATTGTTTATTATTGGGAGAATATCTTCTGTTGTGATTAGTTGTATATGTCTCTGTTTAGAGACTGTTAATTAGTCTTTAGATGCACTCTTAATGCAATATGTTTCTGTTTAGAGACTGTTAATTAGTGAGATAACTCTTTCACAGTATTCAGCTGACGTTTACACGTTCTTAATGAAGATGTGATTATACAGCTCACTAATGCGTTTTGGACACAATATTTCTTTCAATAATGAAATGACGGAAGTGATTTGGAAAACATTTAGAAAGGTCATTGAGCTTGATCTTCATAATCTTCTATACATCCGGAGTCATTTATGTTAGGAATCACGACTGTCCACAATGTTATTGATTCCACAATGTTATGATATTGTCCACTTTAAGCATAAGCTCTCATGGCTTTGCTTTGAGCTTCCTCAAAAGGCCTCATACCAATGGTGGTAGCATTCTTCACTTATAAACCCATGATCTTCCACTAAATTTTTTCTCTTTTTATTTTTCCTTTTTGTTCTTGAAGATTTTTATTTTTCCTTTTGGTTCTTGAAGATTTGTGTGTGGCCAGAACGCTTGCAGACGATGCATCTTCTTGGTTTCAATGAAAGGTTCACTACGAAGACGAATCTGACTAGAGTTCGAGCTGTTCCTCGCTACAGCTTTAGCATAGATACTCTGGAGGGATTAAACCAGATGCGCCCAACCATTGGAATCATGCCGTCCGGTCTTCCTTGGGTGGTGAGACCCGGTAAAGGTGATGATATTCTTTCTGGTTCTCTTCTGACCACACTTTACCGCAGAAGCAAGTTGAATGAAAATGCTGGCGTCTTGATTGAGGAGCAAATTGGAAAAGCAGAAACAGTTAAGAGGTTGCACAAGTACATATTTTCAGTTCCATACTCCGACCATGCTTGCTTCTCAGAGATACAAGAGTTCATAAAGCTTGTCCGTCCAACAAACATCAAAGGCATCGTTTCTTCATCTTCTTGTTACGTCGAACCCCTTTACTACTTCGGTCGTCTCTGTGGAGAAAAGCAACCTGAAAACAATTTCCATCACAAGAAAAGAAGAACAAGGAAAGGTGAAAAAGGCGCTGTTGACATTAATTTTGTTTACTCGGAGAAAAGACGAGGGAAAGGTACAAATGTTGGCATTCTTAATGTGAGCGTTCATGGGGGACGAGTGAGTGCATTGAGACGAGTCCAGCGTGGTGCGCGTCTTGCCGGAAGTGATTGTGCTGATTGATTTCGATGAAGGATAACTGGCTTTGAGTTGATCAGAAAGGTACGCTTCTCATGCTTTCTTGTATAGCTTGATTTGAAATACCGTAAAGTTCCACTTTTATTGTTAATCTTCAAATGAGCAGGAAATGGAAGAGTAATTTGAATTTCCCTCTTACTCTTATTGAAGTCCCAAGTGTCGTTTGCCATTATAATCCCTACTCGTTTCTCTATTGAACGAGCTGAATTTTTTTGAAAAACTTTTACCCCGTACCTCACTCATTAAACCTTGTATTACTTAAAAACAGAATGGTTGATGATAAGATTCTATTATATAAAACAAAAAAGAAATTAAATGTTAATAACCATGTATTTATTGTTAGAATTGGTCAATCCATTAGAATAGCTTGAAGTTAGTCATGCCATAAAGATAGGCTTACTTCGTTAGTTTCCTATGAAATCGGATCTATTAGTTAATCTTTTGCCAATATAAATAGAATATGTCCTCAATAGTGTGAGGCACAGTTTTGCATAAACTTGATATGGTATCAGAGCCGAAATAAGATCCACGAGATCCATAGCCTCTGCTGTTAGACATGTCAATCCCAAACAACACAATGTCTTCTCCGTCGATCAGTCAGGTGATTAGTGTTAAGCTTACACAAGAAAATTATCTACTGTGGTCTACCCAAATCCTTCCCTACTTGCGTAGCCAAAACCTTGTTGGTTTTGTGGATGGATCCATGCCTGCACCAAGCCAGACGATCGCCGTTGAACCAAGTGAAGAAACAGGGAATCGCAAAATTATCATCAACCCTGAGTTCACAGTCTGGTACCCCCAGGACCAGCTGGTACTCAGCCTCATCAACTCATCAGTCACTGAGGAGGTTCTCAGCACGATGGTTGGAATCACCACTGCACGAGAAGCCTGGATTACGCTGGAGCGACAATTTGCTTCCACATCTCGAGCAAGAGCAATGCAGATCCGTATGGAACTCTCTACTATCCAGAAAAAGGACATGACAATTGCTGACTACTTTCGTAAAGTAAAACATCTTGGTGATACACTTGCTGCCATTGGCAAGCGAATAGAGGATGAAGAACTCATCGCCTACATGCTGCAAGGACTTGGTCCAGATTATGATCCTCTAGTCACAAGCATTACAACCAGAACAGATGTATACACTGTCAGCGACGTGTATGCTCACATGCTGAGCTATGAGATGCGGCACTTGCGTAAGGGTACATTTGAGCAACTTTCATCTGCTAACAATGTCAATAGGATATCCATTCGTGGAGGTGCCAATGGAGGTCGAGGTAGTCGCGGTCGTAGTCGTCAGTTAAATAGTGGTCATGGACAATCAAGGCGTACTGTGAACAATCCTGGACGTCAACCATCAAAGACACAAAGCAGCTCAGGCATTGTCTGTCAGATTTGTGGTAAGCCCAATCACGATGCTTTGCAATGCTGGCACAGATTTGATCAGGCATATCAAGCCGAAAATAATCTCAAACAAGCAGCTTTGGCAACAAGTGGATACACTAGTGACACAAACTGGTATGTTGACACTGGAGCCACAGATCATATCACCAATGACCTAGAGAGGCTTACCACCAGAGAACGCTACACTGGCACCGACCAAATTCAGGTTGCAAATGGCGCAGGTTTGTCTATCTCTCATATTGGGAATTCATTAATTTCTGGTTCATCTCTTGTTCTGAAACATATCCTATATGTTCCTAAAATCAATAAGCACCTAATTTCAGTACAAAGACTAGCATCTGATAATAATGCTGTTGTAGAATTTCACCCAAACTATTTTTTGGTTAAGGACCGAGTCACGAAGAAACTCCTGCTCCACGGTAGATGTAAGAATGGCCTATACGTTCTACCGCATAATTTCAGTCAAGCCTTGCTGACAGCCAAACTTTCGAAAGAACAATGGCACAGAAGGCTAGGGCACCCTGCATCTCCAATTACCATTAGAATTCTACAAGATAATAATTTAGCTATAGATACTAATATTCCCTCTTCCTCAATTTGTAATGCTTGTCAATTAGGGAAAGCACATCAATTGCCATTTGGTTCTTCTCAGCATGTATCTACAGCACCCCTTCAATTAATTCACACTGATGTATGGGGTCCATCCATTGCGTCAGTAAATAATTCCAAATATTATGTTTCCTTTGTTGATGATTTTAGTCGTTATGTTTGGATTTACTTTCTGAGATGCAAATCTGATGTTGAGTCTGTGTTCCTTCAATTTCAAAAACATGTTGAAACTATGCTAAATACCAAAATTCGCTCCGTCCAATCAGATTGGGGGGGTGAATACCATCGGTTACACAATTATTTCAAATCCACAGGCATTGAACATCATATCTCCTGTCCTCACACACACCAGCAGAATGGGTTAGTCGAAAGAAAACACAGACACATTGTAGAAACTGGCCTTGCTTTACTCGCTCAAGCCAACATGCCTCTATCCTACTGGGATGAAGCTTTCAACACAGCTTGCTTTCTTATAAATAGAATGCCCAGCCGAACCATACAACAAGACACACCACTTCATAAATTGTTTGGTAAAAGTCCAGACTACTCCATGCTTAGGGTGTTTGGCTGTGCTTGCTGGCCTAATTTAAGGCCTTACAACAACAAGAAACTGAGTTTCAGAACTACTAGATGTATATTCTTGGGTTATAGTTCTTCTCATAAGGGATATAAATGCTTAAATAGAAGTACAGGACGTATTTACATCTCTAGAGACGTGGTTTTCGATGAAAATATTTTTCCTTTTGAAGAATCTAAGCCACCAAACAAAACCACAAATCCACATCATCCTGTTCTACTTCCAGCCTTAGCCAAACTTGCTAGTTTTTACACTGAAAATGCTCTTACAGATATTGAACCAGTTGTTAGTAATTCCCATATGAATGATGGTCAAACTGATAATATTGCTAGTGACAACTTGTCTGGTGTCAGCTTATCTTCTGCAGATAATACAAGAAGTTCAGAGGAAATTGCAGAATATGAAGCTGAGAGCAGTTCGATCAATGCTCAAAACCAAACTCATGAACATGTGTCTGATCAACCAACTGAAGCAGCTAGTCAACATCCAATGCGAACAAGGTTGAGAAATAACATTGTACAAGCTAAACAATTCACTGATGGAACTATCAGATATTCAGAAACCTCAAGAAAATTCGCAAGCGCTGTAACTATCACAACTCCGATCATAGAGACTGCTACTGAACCTCGAAACCTGCAGGAAGCCATGCAACATCCAAGATGGAGAGGAGCAATGAATGATGAGCTCTCAGCGCTAAAACGAAATGCCACTTGGGATCTAGTTCCACCCAAACCTGGAATAAATCTCATTGATAGTAAATGGGTGTATAAAGTGAAAAGAAAAGCAGATGGGTCAGTTGAAAGATTAAAAGCAAGATTAGTTGCCAAAGGATTCAAGCAAAGATTTGGTGTTGATTACACTGATACTTTTAGCCCTGTGATCAAACCGTCAACAATCAGGGTCATTCTTTCGCTAGCAGTAACCAAGGGCTGGAATATGAGACAAGTTGATATCCAAAATGCATTTTTGCATGGAATTCTGAAAGAGGAAGTGTACATGCGACAACCACCAGGATTTCAAGACTCAGCCAAACCAAAGAATTACATATGCAAGCTCAAGAAAGCCCTTTATGGCCTGAAACAAGCCCCAAAAGCTTGGCATTCAAGGTTGACTGGAAAACTTATTGAGTTAGGCTTCAAGGCTTCAGTAGCTGATTCATCTCTTTTTATTCTCAAAAACAGAGAGATAACTATCTATATGCTCATCTATGTTGATGATATAATTATTGTGAGCTCCTCTGATCAAGCAACCGAAAGGTTGATTCAGAAATTGAAAATAGATTTTGCAGTAAAAGATTTGGGTGGTCTTGAGTATTTTCTGGGTATTGAAGTCAAGAAAACACGAGATGGTATCATACTGTCACAGAGACGATATGCCTTAGATTTGTTGAAAAGAGTAAACATGGAAAAATGCAAACCTATGTCTACACCAATGGGTTCTGCTGAAAAATTATTCAGAGAACAAGGAATACCCTTATCAGCTGAAGAACAATTCAAATACAGAAGTACAGTGGGAGCACTACAATATTTGACAATGACTAGGCCTGATTTGGCATTTGCTGTCAATAAAGTGTGTCAATATCTTCATACACCTACTGATGCTCATTGGGGTGCTGTGAAGAGAATTCTTCGTTATGTTAAAGGCACACTAGCATTAGGAGTGAAAATTCAGAAATCAACCATGATGTTGTCGGGGTTTTCTGATGCTGATTGGGCTGGTTGTCCCGATGATCGACGTTCAACTAGCGGCTTTGCTGTATTTCTTGGAGCAAATCTAATCTCATGGAGTTCCAGAAAACAGGCTACAGTGTCAAGATCAAGCACCGAAGCAGAATACAAGGCCATTGCGAATCTTACTGCAGAAATGATTTGGATCAAGTCATTACTGAAGGAACTGGGCGTGTATCAATCAAAGGCTCCTCGCCTCTGGTGTGACAACCTCGGAGCTACATATTTAACTTCAAATCCAGTATTTCATGCTAGAACGAAACATATTGAAGTTGATTTTCATTTTGTTCGAGAACAAGTAGCACGTAAAGCAATGGAAGTTCGGTTCATTTCATCAAGTGATCAAGTAGCTGATATCCTGACAAAACCACTGTCTAAAACTCCTTTTACTACACATTGTAACAATCTCAACATGTACAAGACTTGTTGGGATTGAAGGGGACTGTTAGAATTGGTCAATCCATTAGAATAGCTTGAAGTTAGTCATGCCATAAAGATAGGCTTACTTCGTTAGTTTCCTATGAAATCGGATCTATTAGTTAATCTTTTGCCAATATAAATAGAATATGTCCTCAATAGTGTGAGGCACAGTTTTGCATAAACTTGATATTTATAGGATAATTTAATATTGTCCACTTTGAATATAAGTCCTCCTGCTTTGCTTTTAGTTTCTCAAAAAGCTTGGAAAATGTATTTTTTACTTATATATTCAAGATCATTCTTTAGTCAACATGAGGCTATTCTTTTCAATAATCTCCTAAATTAGATTCGTAAAAATAGTATGCACACATGTGACTGGATGTCCAACCAGTGCTGGATGTCCATTGAAAGCTGTTCGCGACCGAGACCATCTCCGGCGAACAGCCGATATAAGATTTGAAGGAGGCGAAAATTCAATGCGACTGTTCACTTCTGTAAGCCTTCATTTTCTTTGTTCTCTCTCTTGGAACATTTTCCACAGTTGGATGGCGAATTCGATTCATTCCCTCCAGAAGAAGGCACACGGGTCAGTTTCTTCTGTCTTTTTACAGCTCTAAACATTTAATAATTGAAGATATCTTCATGTTTTTTTGTGGTGCGGTTTGTGGGAAGATATTTTCCCAGTGGGCATTTTATTTATTGGGTGAAATCATGTTAGGAAGTAAAGTAAGGCATTATGGATGAACCAATGATGTTTATGTCGTTTGATTTAGTTTATTTGACTGACTGATCAATTTCTATCAAGGCAGCTGAAAAGTGCTCCCAATTCGGCGAGATAATGGCGTCGCGCATACGGTAGTCCAGCCAGGTTTTGATTTTTTAGGAATAATGCTTGGGAATTTTGAAGTAGAAACGACAAGTCGTCCAGCAGTCTCATTCTTCCAACTCGGTCCTCGTGACTGAGTCTAGTTAAGGTATGCGTCTTCATTCCATTAAACTACAGGTATTTTTCAAAATTGGGATATTGAATTGAAAAGTCTTTCTACTGCTCAAGATGAATTTTTAAAATGTACTCATTTTTCCAAAATGTGATTCGATTAAGTATGCTTATTTAAATTTCTCAAAAAAAAATATATTTAAATTAATAAATATATTTCATGAATTTTTTATTATATGATGGAAATATCGATTTACTTCTAATCACATGTGAATATTGATAGAAATGTCTTTATCTCTGAATATTTAATTTCTTTGATTCAACTTCTACATCACCATTTTGCTATCTTAAATATTTGAACCAAATAGGCATTTCTGTTTATTTTAATAAATAATTAATTCAATTCTAAGTTTACTCTTTCAGTTTTATATTTTGTGTTTATTCAATCTTGAATTTCAGGAGTGTTTTAGGTTTCTAATTTTTAATGTCATAAAAAAATTAATTTTTTTAAAAATAATTAATTGATAAGTTTAAATTTTATATCTAATTTGAAATCTAAACTTTTAATTTTGTCTCAAGATTTAAATTTTGAAAAATATATTAAGTTTGTAATTTTGAAGCTTCACAACTAAATTTTATCATTTAACTCTAATAATTAATACGGTTTAAAAAGTTTTTGTTGTCAAAAGTTTTAAAGTGATTTCAGAAAGAAAAAAAAAATTCTAGAAGAGCGTTTCCTTAACTTGTGAACATCAATTTATGTTAGAAAATATAATTGGAGAGATTTTTATAACCAAATTTCAAGTTTAGTCTAAAATTTATTTCTATTTGATTTTTAGATTTTTTAAAATAAAAAATTTAATGATTGAGTTTTGATATTTTTTAAAAGCAACCGGTATTAAATACAAAATTGAAAATTTAAGGTTTTTTTAAAATTTGTTTTAATTTATTAAAAATATTTTTAACACAAAATAAAAATAAAAAAGTTTACGTGATTAAATAGATCCAAAATAGTTTAATATTTGAAGACTAAAGTTGTAATTTAACCATTAACAAAACTACATCTATTTTCTTAATAATCCTCAAATAATGGACAATAGATCTTTTTATGAGTGATGAGGAAGTTGGTGCACGTTTCATCACACGCCAACACCCACTAATTAAATAAAAGTTTCTCAAAGGGCCCTCGAATTAAATTTATTTGTCCCGTAGTTCAACTATTTTTTATCTAAGATATTTTGTTGACAGACAGTTGCTGAATTTATTGCTATTATTTATAGCAGGAGAGAGCCTTCCTTGTACTTGTTTCTGATCTCTCTAGGGAGCTCGGGTGAAAAATGGTGAAAATTTGATTAAGCCGCCACGTTTGGAGCAGGACTGGTTTAGCAAACTTGTTGAACCCAGTTGGAATATTTGAACTTTGAACAAGTCCAAGTTAATCCATTGAGGTCACCATGGGAACATTGACTTTTCAGCAGATTAAACGCGTGGACAACTTGACGCCATATTCATCATTTGATTAATCCTCTGCTGCTGCTGGAGCTGCTGCTGCTCTCTCTCTCTCTCTCTCTCTCTCTCTCTCTCTCTCTCGTGTTTCCCTTGTCTGCAAATTTCTCTGCTGCTATGGAAACCAGAGACGGCGTGTGGTTGATGCCTTGTGCTTTGTTGTTCCTCATCTTGTCGCTCGTTTCCCAACCGTCTATGGCAGCGGATTCCATCTCTGTAAATGAGACCATCTCTGGAGACAAAACTATTGTTTCTTCTGGAGAGGTGTTCAGGCTTGGTTTCTTCCGCCCAGGTAAAGCTACTTCTTCCAAGCATTACATTGGCATCTGGTATAACAAAGTTTCTGTACAGACAGTAGTTTGGGTTGCAAACAGAGATGCACCCATTTCCGATCCATCTGCTTCTGCCTTGAAATTCTCAAATGGTAATTTAGTTCTCTTGAACGAGTCTAGAATCCCAGTTTGGTCCACCAATATAAATTCTACGCCGTTGGGATCTTTACGAGCTACCATTCAAGATGATGGGAATTTTGTGCTGAAGAATGGTCCTAATTCGTCTAAACCCTTGTGGCAAAGTTTTGATTTTCCAACTGATACGTGGCTTCCTGGGAGTAAGCTGGGACGTAATGATACTACTAACCAGACCCAAAGTCTGACCGCCTGGAAGAACCCAGAGGATCCTGGATCGGGCCTCTTCTCTCTGGAGCTTGATCCTAAAGGAACCAGCGCGTATTTCATTATGTGGAACAGAACTAGACAGTATTGGAGCAGTGGACCTTGGGTTGACAACATGTTTAGCTTGGTTCCTGAGATGAGGCTCAATTACATATATAATTTCAGCTTTGTAACAGCCAATAACGAAAGCTATTTCACTTACTCCATGTATAACGCTTCTGTCATATCCCGGTTTGTGATGGATGTGTCTGGGCAGGCAAAGCAATTCACATGGCTGGAGAGCTCAAAGCAGTGGAATCTGTTCTGGGGTCAACCAAGGCAGCAGTGTGAAGTCTATGCTCTTTGTGGAGCATTTGGCAGCTGCACCGAGAACTCCTCACCCATATGTAGTTGTGTGACTGGGTTCGAGCCAAAGTCGAGTCTTGAATGGGATTTGAAAGAATATTCTGGTGGGTGTAGACGAAAAACTAAACTGGCATGCGAGAATCCGGTTCCTAGTGGTGGTGCGGACAGGTTCTTACTGGAGCCTTATATGAAGCTGCCTGATCCTTCACAGTCTATGGCAGTTGCAAATGATAGAGACTGTGAATCATTATGCTTACGAAATTGCTCTTGTATTGCTTATTCATATGAGAATCGTCAATGTGAAATTTGGAGCGGAGATCTCTTGGATATGCGGAAACAGTCACCAAGTGATCCGGGTACGAGATCACTGTATCTCAGGCTTGCAGCTTCTGAGTTTTCAAGTAGAAAGAGGAACACAGGAATGATCATTGGTATTGTTGTTGGGTCAGCTGCTGTTTTAGCAACTGTGCTGGCTGTACTCTTTCTTCTTCTGAGGAGAAGGAGAATTGTAGGAAAAGGGAAAACGGTGGAGGGTTCATTGGTGGCTTTTGAGTACAGAGATTTGCAGAATGCAACAAAGAATTTCTCTCATAAACTTGGGGGAGGAGGCTTTGGTTCTGTCTTTAAAGGGTCTCTGGCTGATTCAACGATTGTGGCAGTGAAGAAGTTAGAGAGTGTTAGCCAAGGAGAGAAGCAATTCAGGACAGAAGTCAGCACAATCGGGACAATACAACATGTTAACTTGATTCGGCTTCGTGGGTTTTGCTCCGAAGGCAGTAAAAAACTGTTGGTATATGATTACATGCCTAATGGTTCTTTAGATGCTCATCTTTTCCATGACAAGGTTTTGGACTGGAAAACAAGATACCAAATTGCTCTTGGGACTGCAAGAGGGTTGGCTTATCTGCACGAGAAGTGCCGTGAATGCATCGTACATTGTGACATCAAGCCCGAAAACATTCTCTTGGATGCTCAATTTTGTCCCAAAGTGGCTGACTTCGGCCTGGCCAAGCTGTTTGGACGAGAGTTCAGCAGAGTCCTGACAACCATGAGAGGCACCCGAGGCTATCTAGCGCCGGAGTGGATCTCGGGGGTGGCAATAACAGCTAAAGCCGACGTTTTCAGCTACGGGATGATGCTTTTCGAGTTCGTGTCGGGAAGAAGGAACTCAGAGCAATCTGAAGACGGAACAATCAAGTTTTTCCCAAGTTTGGTTGCAAACACAATATCTGAAGAAGGAGACATCCTTAGCTTGTTGGACTCAAAGCTACAAGGAAATGCTGATGTAGAAGAGCTGAAGAAGCTGTGTAATGTAGCCTGTTGGTGCATCCAAGACGAAGAAGTCCAGAGACCATCAATGAGTAATATTGTCCAAATTCTTGAAGGCGTTTTGGAAGTAAACAAACCGCCGATGCCGAGATCCCTACTTGCATTTAACGACAGCCACGAGCATCTCATTTTCTTCACTGAATCGTCTTCGTCGTCGTCTTCAAACCGGAATTCCAAGACCAGCTCGTCGACTTCATCGTCTCAGGTCAAAAGCAGCACATCCACAACGAGCTCCAATGCGGCCTGAAGTTTGCTGAATTTCAAGGCGTTGCTCTTGCACACTCTTTTCATCCAATTCAGTATATATTCTGTCTCTTTGATTCCCCTTTTAACGTCTTACTCTATGAGGGATTTTCATTTGCATTTCCAGTAAGATAACCATATAATATATGTCCTAAAGTTTTTTTTTTTGTTTTTTTTTTGGGGGGGGGGGCTTATGGAGAGAGTTTTTATTCTACAAAGCTGCAGCCCAAGGACCAAGGCCCAAGGCCCAAATGAGATGATGAGAGATCCTATGCCAATTTTTAGTCCAAAATCTTGGTCCAAATTTGCCAAGGCCCAAGGCCCAAATCAAAATCATTATATATAAGAGCAGTCAAATATAATTGAAGGAACCATATCAAAACCAGATATATTCTTCCTTTGAAAATAGTTTATAAAGAATGAAATTTGCACTACAACTTACAAGGTTTGTATTAACTATATTCAAAACTAAAAAAATAAATAATAAATAATAAAAAATAGGAAACTATAATTAAAGATATAGTATACATATATGTCCAAACATTTGTTGTTGGAAAAATCAAATTCCATGATTCCAAAAAATCTTATCTTTTTCAACGCTTCTTTCCAAATCTAAAAAATTCCCCTATTCTTTTTTTTTCCTTTTTTATTTTTTCATAATAAAAGATCCTCCTTTTATTATTACTTTCGTTTGATTTAAAAAAAAATAATAATAATAATTTATATACATGAAAAAAATATAATAAATAAAGTTTATATGTACGAGAATATCAATTTAGCTTGGGTTTCCCCCGCCGGTCCCTCTTCTTGTTCAAACCCCTGTGATACGAGATAGATATACTTGCTCTGACGACTGAGCTCTTTCCCCTTGAATTCCTTCAACATTTCCTTTGGGATTTATTTCTTCTTATTAACCCAACTATCTGATTATAGTCAAGGTTTACCCATCTTGGACTCCATCCTAGCATAAGGACTTTGGCCGATTCTCAGATACACTAACAGTTTACAGATAAATAAAATGAAATTTATTTCTCCGAACGAAAGTAGAGGACTAAATTTGATTTTAAAAGTTTGGTGTGAAGGAATATAGGAGTAATAATAGAGCGTGTGAGTGTGAATGGAAATGTGTGAGTGAGAGTTGAAAAAAAAAACGTGAAATTGAAAGGAGGAAGGTGAGGAAATTGAGTGGGAGCTTTGGATTCTGTTGTGTTTGGACACAAGACTTGAAAGCCACGTCAATATTCCTTTCCATTCAGAGGCATTAATAAACACTTTTCCCTGTTTCTTTGGGTTCTATATTTATTATCCACACAAAATTATAGTTTCTAATTCTTTCTTAAACTTAAATATTATAAAATCCTTTAAAAGTAAAATTATTGGTTTTTAATGACATCACTCCACATACGTCATCTCTTGTAATTATTTTTCAAAAAAAAACAATACTTGAAATGTCGACATTACCCCTGGGTTGGATTCGTCAATTCACAGGATGCTTCTTGAGTGCAGTTCGATTATAGTCGTCTGCTTTTTGTGTCTTGGTGAAACACGATGGAGCTTTCATGGCATCTTCTTCCCTCTTTTGGGTCCCTCTCTGTCGTCTCGAACCAGCAGTAATTTCTACAATTTTTTAGTCAGAGATATATAAATTGTTGGTGGACTCTGAGTCTTCTTCTTCATCAGACCAAACTTACAGTTCACAGCCATGGTTCGAGCCCCATATTTTGATGAAAATGGACTCAAAAAAGGTGCATGGAGTCCTGATGAAGATGAGAAGCTCAAAGCTTACGTTCATAAACATGGCCATTGCAATTGGCGAGAGCTCCCTAGATTTGCAGGTAATTTCAACCCTAAATTTCCCCTTTCTTCTTTCTTTCAACCTTATTATGTAAAAACACAAATAACCCATTTCAAAAAACGCCTTCTTTTAGTGAATTTTGTGAATTTTAGTGAATACAAATACAAATACAAATAACCCATCACTCATTTTAGTGAATTTTACCTTCAAGAACATGAATAATTGAGAGATGGGTCCGATTATATGAATGATTTTGAATCGAAATATTGAGGTGGGGTTATGATTTTCGTTATTAGGTTTGTCGAGGTGTGGCAAAAGTTGCCGATTACGTTGGATCAATTACCTTTGTCCAGACGTGAAGAGAGGAAACTACACGAAAGAAGAAGAACGATTAATCCTTCAATTGCATCAAGAACATGGAAACAAGTATGTCTCGATTCTTTCTATGTATTCATCAAATCTCTATTCGAAGATTAAATATTGATATCATATGTTGGTTCAATTCGTTAGATGGTCACTGATGGCTACGAAATTACCGGGACGAACGGATAACGAAATAAAGAATTATTGGCATACCCATTTGAAGAAGGTAAAAGCTAGCAAGGTTAAAAAGAAGCAACAAAACGAGGCAATTTCCATGAAGGAAAGAGAGCCAGAAATGAAAGCCAATTTGATAAGCGAAGTTCCCTCTCATGAAATCTTGGAAAGCTCTCCATTTTCGCCGCTGTCCTCTGAAATCTCCACTGTCTGTTCCAACCAAGAATCGACACAAGACAGCCCACCAACGACATTCAAATTTCAAGAAGCAAGTAATAACAACAATGGAGATTTCTGGGATGTTCCATTTTTAGTAGACAATTTGGAAGCTCAAAGTCAAAACCCAATGTTCTTCCATGTTAACTACGATTTCGAGTTCGATGAAGCCGACTTGTTCTATCAAGTAATGAAGGAATTGCCCGAGAATTATCAACCCTACTTGTATCCCTCCTGAAAAAACGTCATGTATCTGTATCTATATCCAAATCTATCTCTATATAATAATAATGATAGAATTTTACTATATCTATCTATGCCCACATTTCTTTCGTAACTCCAATTTTCGAGGTTAAGAATTCAAGACCCTATTTAGACCTTATCTTACTTATGTCTCGAATTCTTTCCATGCCCACTTTGTGTAGTGTGTTAGATAACGCACTGTCCTCTTCGGTCTCATCATGACACTTGTCTAGGCCCTTGCCTGACCAGATAGACGCCACTTGATGGAATGTGAGGCTCTATTCATAGACAGTTAGATCATTGTGTGATGATTTACTTGGGCACAACCATGGTTAGGTTGTGACGTTCTCACTCACTTAAACCACCTAAAATTGAAAGATTTCGAATGGGTAGGTTGAAAATACATCAAAAAGATTAATTTTTTTTTACTGTGATGTAGGAAAAGGTGGAAGCAAAGGAAGATTAAAGATAAAAATTATGAGGTAGAGAGGAATTATTCATGTCCTCGTGGAACACGTGTTCTCAAAAGAAAGCATAAAAGAATGATGGGCATCAATTATGATGTTTCGACCACTAATCTTTTTCATTTTTTGTGTTAGCGTAAATGGAAGTGGAATCTCCAAAAACCTCACATGAATCAATTCTTTGGAATCACATTTTTATTCATTTTTATTTACTTTAAAACATTATATTAAAATTATTAATAAAATACACACAATTTTTTAAAATTAATCAACTTCTTAGTGGATTTTGGAGTTGTAAAGGGCTTTACAATTTTTCCCAACCACTTACCCTTTCATCGCATCTTAATCGCATCTTAATCGCATCTTAATCGCATCTTTACATCTTTAAATCTCTCTTTAATATTATTGTTCCAAATTATTACTAAAATAGTACGGTCAGATCTAATATAAACCGATGGTAATTTGCACGATTTTGTTTTGGGATTATCCTATGAGCTATACTAGTAGAGACTTGTTGACTTGAGTTGACTTGAATGTAGGTCAACTGATTATGATCTCCGTGGTTTCACAAGTGTGTCAAAATAAGTCTCCAGACATATTTAATAATTTTTTTAACTTTTTTTTTTTTAAATTATTTCATTTGGTCGAAGTCTTTGGTCTTCGAAAATAATATTACAAAATTATTAAATGACTAAAGCAAGTCTAAGTCTAGGTGGAAAATAAAGGTTTATAATCTTTTGATTTATTTGGATTTTCTTTGAAGAAAAAAAAAACATTAATTAGTTTCTTTACATTTACCTTTTGGGCCGGATCTTACTGAAAATGATTTGGGCTTTGATACATTGACCCTTGGCCCAGATAGCCCAAAATTATATTTCGGCCCAAGTAAATTGGGGCCTTGTTGGCCCATTTTCGTTGAAATTTGTGGCCATTTGGAACCGATGTGGCTAATTGCCTTATCTAGTCCCTTTTGTGGTCATCAAAATTCAGCTCACAATCTCTCAAATCTCAGCGCCACTCACTGATATAACGTTAGTTATTGAGAAATTCCGTCCACTCTTTGCTGTGATCCATCCATGGCGTCCTCCACTCTATCTTCTGCAACTCCCTCACAGGTAGGTAGCGGTAATTTGTTGATTGAAGTTCCATGATGTTGTAAGGAACTTGAAATTTGTTGCCCATTATTGATGATGTTGTTGTTCAGCTATGCGCCAGTAGAAGTGCTTTGTTCTGTCCCTCGCAAGCGCTGTTGAGGAAACCCAAGAGCGCTCAAATGGGGGCGAAGGGAAAGGGCGTTAAGATCTGTTGTCAAGCCACTAGTATTTCGGCTGATCGAGTGCCGGATATGGGTAAAAGGAAGACCATGAATTTGCTTCTGTTGGGTGCTATTGGCCTTCCCACTGCTACCATGTTGTATCCTTACACCTATTTCTTTGTCCCTCCTGGGTAATTCTCCTTTCTTCTGCTGTATTATCAAGAACTAGCATGATCTTGAGAATGATCTTGAGATGTCTGATTAGGGGAAAATTGTGTCACTGATGGGAATTAGATGGAGTTTGGTAATATTAGTGTTGATAATAGCCAATTTTTCATCTCAGTGTGTGCTGCTATGTCTATACAATTGAGGTTAAAGAACTGAGATTCTGTACTTGCTGCATTCTAATTGTTGATTTGGTAACTTTTTGAACATGTTCTGTATACAATTACAGTACTGGAGGTGCTGGTGGTGGAATTGTTGCCAAGGATGCTTTTGGAAATGATGTTCATGCAGATGAATGGCTGAAGGCACATGGCCCTGGAGACCGAACCCTCACACAGGGGCTCAAGGTACTATAACTCTCTCAGGGCATGTTTGGATGTGGCTGTGAAATAGTTAAAATCGTTTTTTATGGCGTTGATTGTTAGACCAACACGACTCTCCACAATAGTATGATATTGTCCACTTTGAGTATAAGCTCTCATGGCTTTGCTTTGGGCTTCCCCTAAAGGCCTCATACCAATGGAGTTAGTATTCCTCACTTATAAACTTACGATCTTCCACTAAATTAACCAATGTGGGACACTCACTCCCAATAAACCTCAACATTGATAATCTACAACCGTTCAAGCCCACTGTCATTAGATATTGTCTTCTTTGGACTTTCTTTTTCAAGCTTCCCTTCAAAGTTTTTAAAACGCTGTGTTTAGGAAGAGATTTCCACACCCTTGTAAAAAGTGTTTTGTTCCTCTCTCCAACCGAGGTAGGATTTCCACACGTCCTTGCTGGCACTCGTTCCCTTCTCCAATCAACATGGGACCTCTCAATCTCCAACCGATGTAGGGTCTCACAATCCACTCCCTTTAGGGCCAGCGTCCTCGCTGGCACTCGTTCTCTTCTCCAACCAATGTAGGATCTCACTATCCATTCCCCTTCGAAGCCTAGCATCATCCTTGCTAGCACACCGCCTCGTGTCCACTCCCTTCAGAGCTCAGCCTCCTCGCTAACACATCACCCGATGTCTGACTCTTATACCATCTATAATAGCACAAGTCCATCGCCAGCAGATGTGGTCTGTGTTTGGTCTGTTATGTATCACCATCAGTCTCACGGTTAAAAAACGCGTCTATTAGGGAAAGATTTCCCCACCCTTATGAAAAAAAATGCTTTGTTCTACTCTCCCACCGACGTAGGATCTCACAAAATCACACTTTGAAACCTAGCGAATGATTAATGCATATTTCAAATTCATTTTGAATATGATAAAAGCTCCAAAACATGCCTAATGAATGTTATTATGCTTGGGAAGATGAACAAGTAGTATATGATGGATTTCAGGGAGACCCTACCTACCTTGTAGTGGAGAAGGATAAAACACTTGCGACGTTTGGAATCAACGCCGTATGCACTCACCTTGGATGCGTGGTGCCATGGAATGCAGCTGAGAACAAATTCATCTGCCCTTGCCATGGATCCCAATACAACGATCAAGGCAGGGTGGTCAGAGGCCCTGCACCTCTAGTAATACTTCTTCAAACCCTTTGCTCATTTCAAGCCTTTAAACAACCAACAAACTTCAGATTATATGTTGATGCCATTAACTAAACAGAGTTCAAATTTTGTTTGTTGGGACAGTCTCTTGCATTGGTTCATGCTGATATAGACGACGGGAAGGTCGTGTTCGTTCCTTGGGTCGAAACCGATTTCAGAACTGGCGAAAATCCATGGTGGGCTTAAGCCTCCTCCTCCATGTAACATCTTTCCACATCCATCCATATTCTCCTGTTGTATATTTTGGTTTCAATTCATATACAAGACGACTCAATCTTAGGATTGTATCGATAAGCTTTGATAAGTACCATTATGGTGTTCTACTTTATGAATCACGACTATTTACAAAGGTATGATATTGTCCCCTTTAAGCATAAAAATCTCAAAAAGCCTCGTACCAAAGATGTATTCTTTACTTTCGTATTCATGATTAACCCCTTCATTAGTTGATGTGGGACTCCTCTCCCAACAATCCTCCCTCGAACAAAACACACCATAGAGTCTCCCATGAGGTCTATGAAGCCCTCGAAAAAAGTACACTTTTAGTTCGACACTTGAAAATTCTATTAACATGACTATTTTAAGGTTATGGCCGCGATTCTCCATAATGGTATGATGTTGTCTCATTTGAGCATAAGCTCCCATGACTTTGCTCTTCGTTTCCCAAAAGGCTTCATACCAATGGAGATCTATTCCTTACTTATAAACTCACGATTAACCCCTTAATTAGTTGATGTGCGACTCCTCTCCCAACAATTCTCAACATTCTCTTCGGTCCATGAATGTAGGACGGATTAGCTGCTACAAATGACACTAATTACCCTTTCAAACGGTCAATAATTCGATCTCTACCCGGAAAATATATGCTTAAATTTTGTTTTTGAGGTCGAACAGAAAATGACAAAACACTAGTAAACTAAGAATAAAAGTGTTGGAAGTGTCAAATTGTTTAAGTGAAAGAGGCAGAAATCAATATTAGAAGACAAACATTCAACCGTAAATCTCTCCTATGCCTTAGAACATTTTGTAATGTCTTGGAATTTGGTGTTTTTTTTCACTATTCAATTTCCGACATACTCGTTTCGGTTCCATAGCCAGTTTTCTGGACACCTCCGATCCAATTATATATCTCATTTTAAATATATAACCAGTAGTTCTTCACATGCGTTGCTTCCTCCAACATAACATATTATATTGCCTCAATATTAATATACACATAGGATAATCTTAATCAAATCATGTGCCATCAAAAGTTTTAATCATTAAGCTTTTAAATGCTTCAATTTAATATTACAAATTTTATCCTATAGTTTACCCAATAATAAACGTTATTTATTATAAATTTATTTTCCTTTTGAAAGCGTGATGATGTTTAAAGAACTGCAAGTTTACTTTCTGGTTCCAATGAAAGCCCCCAAGGAAAACATTGGAAGAGAGAGAAAATGGGCATCTGATCAGAAAAAGAAAACAACCCAGATTTGACATTTACAGTGTGGCGAAAAGACAAAAAAGCCCCTCAATCATCGCTCTTTTTGTCTACTAGCATCACGTGACCCCGACAAGGGCATCCCCTCCTTTCTTCCTCCAAAAATAACAAAACAAACAGATTCCAACCGGTAATGATCCCCTATCGCCACTACCAAGCAACCCAATAAACAGAAATCAGTAGGGGTATAATCGGAATCAGAGAAATGGACGGTGGCGATGACGACTGCGCCTTTTCCATCTGCAACGAATCGACGGCCAGCGGCATGTTCTCTTGGTCCGGACTACACGTAGATTGGTGCGGAGGGTGAGCGCTGTACATGATGGCTCGGAGTACGGCCGAAACGGTGGGAATGTACGTCGTTTTGTTCCGAGCCAATAGCCACGTCAGACCCATGAGTTGGCAGTCTCTGTTGAACATTTTACTGGCCCTATCGTTGCTGGCGTTCTTCTTCGTTCCCGTAACCTGGATTTATCAATCCCGACAAAGGATATTATATCTTTATGTCCAAACACACTTAGGTGCTGATTTGCAAATGTGAAGAATATTGGGGTAAAGAAAAAATTAGAATAGTGAATCGGCACATGGGTAGGGTCTTAAAAGTTCAATAATTCCAGGGCGGAAATTAAAATTCTTTAAATTTTATAAATATAAAATATATATCAGAAACAAATTAATTTTTTTTTTTTTTTTTTGTAAAATTATATACAAATTACTAATTTTCACAAGAAAAAAAAATTAATTCAAGATTACCTTTTGAAGGGCGCCAAGGCATTTGGTGCAACCGGAATACGAGGAGTTCCGGCAACTCTTTTCAAGATTACGAACGGCGGCCGTCGGAGTGGCGTTACGGTAACCGCTACCACCGCCGCCAGAGACATTGAAGGCGGCGGGACAAGACAACGAACTAATTTGATGAAGCCGAATCCCACAAAAGCATAAAACGGCGTCGCAGCTCGCATTCGGCTGCGGAATCTTAATGTTTCTACTCAAGAGTGAGGTTTGCAACGAGTTGACGCATTTCTGTGAGTCGTCCGGCATCATGGGGAGGTCTCCGGCTGCTTCCGGCGTCGAGGTCGAAGCAGTAATTTTAAGGGCGGCACGTGCATGAGCGGCGAAAAGCCACGCGGCCAGAACAGGACAGCATCGACTCCGGTCGAGATTCCGACCGCAAGCCTCTCTAACGCCGCCGAAAAGCTCGTCGGAAAGATCGAGGTGGCAAATTTGCATCTGGGTTTGAACGGGAAATGCAGGAACGGTGTTGGGGGAGGAATATTCGCCGGGATTTAGCGGTTGGCTTTGGCCGGAAACTGGTTCGACGAGGAAACCAGCTGAAGTGAAATGAAAATTAAGGCATAATAAAACGAAAGAAATAAAGAGAAAGGTAAAAGAAGGCATTTTGTTAAACCCCTTTATGGTAATCAAGAAAAACATGATTAAAACGGGAGAAGATTCTGAAATATTCTCCAAAGAAAAAGAAGAGAAGAACAATGGCGAGTGATGGAAATGAAAGAGACAGGGAAATCTGGTTGGGTTTTTTTACGTTGTATCATAGTATTATGGTCTATATATGAATTTCCCTCAATTATTTTGCACTGTTTNTTTTTTTTTTTTTTTTTTTTTTTTTTTTTTTTTTTTTTTTTTTTTTTTTGTGGGTTTTGTAAAAGAAGAGAGAAACGGGTAGTGGGTGTCTGAGAGCGGGGCGAAAGATTCGTGTGAGTGAAGGAGAGAGGGAAAATTAAGTAAAAAAGAAGAAGAGAGAGTACAAAATATTTGTCAGGTTGTGGTGTCGTTTTCTTGGTCGTTCTTTTTTTTATGTCAATGGTAGTGTGAGGGAGAGGGAGAAGGTGAGATATGAAATAAAGAAACCATATAATAAACCCACTTTTAAAATTGATATCTATTTGATGAAATGGTTCAATGTTTGGGAGTAGCCTCTACCCATCTATCTTCATCTCCCTAACCAAACACACCTACCTAATTTCTTAAGGGTAGAGAATTATTTAAAAAAAAAAAAAAGTAGTCTATAGTGGTTAATTAAGAGAAAGATTATAGTTTGTAAGTAAAATTATCGACAAAAGACCCACACCCAAGTTTCATAGCTTTGCGTCCGCTATCCCGATCATGATTTTCCTACCCCCAGAAGGAAAAGTCCTTCCCTTTTTGGCCAGTTGTGGGTGATGAAGGATTTGAACCCCCGACATTGTGGTTCGTAGCCACGTGCTCTAATCCTCTGAGCTACAGACCCCACCCCATCTCTACTAGATCTATTCTCGAGAGTGCCCTAAAAAAATGAACTTTTCCTCTCCCTAGCCATTTTCCATTTTGTGTTATGAAGATGTGAAAGCATTGGTACGAGGTCTTTTATGGAAACTAAAAGCAAATGATGAGAGCTTATGTTAAAAGTGGATAATATCAGGACATGGTAGAGGTCATGATTCCTAATATGGTATTAGAGTCATGCCCTTAACTTAGTCATGTTAATAGAATCCTTAAGTATTGAACAAAAAGATTGTGAGTCTCGAAAGTGTAGTTAAAGGTAACTCAAGTGTACGAATAAATTGTGTACTTTATTCTATGGCTCTAGAGAAGAAGTTGAGAATTAATTAAGGGAAGGCTATTGGATAGCTCTGGAGAAGGAGGCTCTATAGTGTGAGTTGTTGGGGATTATTGAGAGAGTAGTTCCATATTAGCTAATTAAGAGGAAAATCATCCATAAAAAGTAAGGAATACTATCATCCTTAGGTACGAGGTCTTTTTAGATATGATTGAGAGGAATAGTCTCACATTGGCTAATTAACACGAAGATCGTGAGTTTACAAGTGCAATATCATACTATTCTGGAAGTCGTGAGGTTAAGGACGATTTATTTTGGTACATGTGTTATGGTCCATCATTCAAGCTCTTTTTCCCTTGAAATCATCAAATGTGGTGATGTCTTTTCTAAAACTCATCTTTTTTTACAAGACCACAGATAGGATCAGCAAGATTCAAATATGATATTTCAAATCAATTTACTTTACCAATTGAATAACATCACACATAATTTTGAATTTTGGTGCAAAGTGGCATAAGGTTTTTAAATCAGAATTATCAGTAATAATTTATTTAATAATAAAAAAAAATCTAGTAAATATTTTATAAAACATAAAGTTGAACGAAAAATGATACGCTTTTGAAGTATTTTTATAAAAATACAAACCTAAAAGTGGGATTAAAAAGCATATATTATATAAATGAACCTTTTGTTATGGGAAAACGATGTGGGACAGTAAGAAGGATAGGGAAGAGTGAGAGATGAGAAGGCATCTTTAAGGCGTTTGACATTTTCTCTGTTCATCTCATTCCACTCAACTATTTTCTTCCTGACTTTAGCCCTTATTATTATTTTGCGTGCGTTACAGCCATTTCAGAATGAAACCCACTTTTTCTCTCACATCTCTAGAGAGAGACAGAAAATAAAATTTAAAAAAAAAGGTTCACATGGACTGCCGACCCACGTCCCACTTTCCTACCACGTTTCTTTACAATAGTATGATATCGTTTACTTTGAGCTATTTAAGCTAATTGGGTATGTTCGTAAAGGCGGCAATAATCAGCTAAAAATGATTCAAACGCAAAAATGAATGTTTCTTTTTTTTTACATTCACCTTTGTTTATGGGTCCCTTCTATTTTACAGTCAAAAGTAAACCACGACTCTTTACAACAGTATGATATCGTTTACTTTGAGCTATTTGAGCTAAATGGGTATGTTCGTAANCAATTCTTATTGATTGTTATTTTTTTTCTTTTAAAAAAAGTGCTATTGATTGTGGTTTGATTTTCTATTACACAAAAACGATATCTAAACTTTCAATCCAACAACTCAATAATGTCTTANAAAAAAAAAAAAAAAAAAAAAAAAAAGACAAAGGCCCCAACTTTTGCATCACTTCTATAAAACACACCAATTATTCAATCAATACCACAATATCATACATTACATGCATCATCATAGAGACAAGAGAGAGGGGGGTCTTTCTTTTTCTCTGCAGCTAAGGCGTTGGTAATTGAGGTAGGGAAATGTGTTTTTGAATGGTACGATTGTCGCAGGCTATAGCCCCCACACCTGGAAACGCCGTATTCTACTTCTTTCGCGCCCCACAGCGGCGGCGACGGCGACGGCTAAGTGGGAGCTATGGATGGATGGGTGGTGGGGCAAATAATAGGAAAAAACGGTGTATTGGAATGGTGGTTAGATTGCTTGAAGCCCCCTCGAGACCCATCTAGATTGGATGGGGCTAAATGGGCTGAGTCCACGTGGCAAATGTACGGAGGCCCAATGAAAGTTTAAAAATATATTTTTAGATAAAAGTATAATTAATTTAGCGGTTGCATAAAAACATGATGCTTAAAATAGCTGAAGGAGTCAAGCAAAACGACAAAAGCAATAAGACATACGCGTCACCGACAGTAGTACAAAAAATTGACTTTGGTCCAATTTTAAACCAACGGGAAGAGTCAAAGAGCAAACTGTTCCGCAGTCGCACGCAATTGCTTCCATTCAAATTTCTATTTATATATTTACTCCTTTTTAATTTTTAATTTTTAATTTTTTTTTGGCTCTCCTTTTGGCAGGACCCCATTTTCCTTTTCTTATTTGTGAATTATTTGGGTTGGACAGTGGCCCACCTTATCTATTTCTTTGAGCATAATCTCTCGTAATTTTGTTTTTTATTTTTTTAAAATGTCTTGTACCAATGAAGATAATGTTCTTTACTTATAAATTCATGATATTTCTCTTAATTACCCATGAAGAAAAATTGTAATAATTATTTATATTTATGAATAGAAAGAAGAAAATTGTCGGGAGATGATTAATATGGATGGCGAGGTCCTCGAATAATTTGTATTGATAGTTCATGATAGCTATCATTTGGTTTGGTCAATAAGCGGTTGTTTTTTATGTCCATAAAGATAGGAGAAGATAGAAAAATGGAAGAGGACTTATGAGGAAGCTTTCCCACACAATGTTTCAGTTTCACACCCAAAACAGTGGTGGGTTATATACATATATGGACAAAACCACACTTTTTAGGGTTGAAATTCTTGTGTGAACCGATGCCTATTAATTGATTTCAGACAAATGATCGCTTTTTTTGGAATGGGAAACTGCTTTCATGGCGTGGTCCATTCACTATTTGAGAATCTAATCTAATGTCTCGAAAATTTAAGGGTTTATCTATAGAGGGTGAGTCACGGCCTAAGATCAGACCGAAAAGCATAGTCGATGGACAATAGGTGAATATTGTTGTACAACCCCTTGTTGGCCTCAAGAAACTGAGACTAGATTAGCCGATGTCCCTGCTTTTTTAGGGTAAGAAGGAGTAAAGAAAATACCTCGAGTCAATGTTTGAGTACCAGCACAATAGTGCCAAAGTAACTCATGTCATACTTTTAGGAAAAGCTCGAACGACCTTCGACAAAAGGGTATCTATACCCGAAAGAAATATCTTTAGTAGTGTCGTTGAAATTGAAGATTGAGACAATTTTTAAAGGGTAAATAAACGGTTTCCTCGATCAATAATTTTATTACTAACCATTTTCATATGAAATTAATTATAATTATATTTTGAAAATTCACAAAATAACTTACCTTACAATACTTTTTAATTTCCCACTATATTTGCATCGATTTTGTGGAAGAAAAAGGACAATAAAAGGATGAATGCAGATATTGGTATAATAATCAATCTTCTTTATG
Organism: Cucurbita pepo subsp. pepo; assembly: GCF_002806865.2. NCBI lineage: Eukaryota > Viridiplantae > Streptophyta > Magnoliopsida > Cucurbitales > Cucurbitaceae > Cucurbita > Cucurbita pepo. The sequence goes on from NC_036652.1 coordinate 7,921,909, forward strand.
GTAACAAAACAACCATATGGGGGAGTCTAAAAGAATACATAAAATACACCCAAAAAAGCTTACAAAATACCCCAAATTAATATCCAAATATTTACATCAAATCTGCGAAGTCTAAACCTTCAGGAATTTCAAACTGTAAAAAGTTACTGCGGTAACTATCTCTCTCATCCTCGTTGCTGCTGCTGCTGTTGTTAACGCAAGTAGATGAAGAATTCAACGGCGTGGGGCTTGATTTTGGCGTCGATATTCCACAATCAAACCCTAAATTCTGAACATCATTATTCCAGATTTCTGGTAAATCTGAAGCCGTAGGATTCGAGCCATTCGAGCCATTCTCACCGTACACGTAATTGGGTTGGTTCACCAAAACATCCCCACCGCTCAAATTTGACGCCAAAAAATTTAGATTCTCTTGTGAATTTGGGCACTCAACAAACGTAGTAGAAATTGGCATCGAAGAAGCATTTGCGTTATTAACGTTATCATTCGGCTGTAACAGCTGCGATAATGTATCCATTTGAGCTTGAAGCTGAGCCTGAGCCTGAGCTTGGAGAAGGAAACGATTGTCATTTGGGTCTTCTTGTTTGATGGCTAACAGTGTAGAAATCAGCCTTAGAGATTCAGAATTTAAGCCGGCGGCTTGGTTGTTGTTCAATAACGTTGAGAGGCTCAACAGTGGGTGGCTGCAGATGGCCGCCGTGAGAATCGACGGTAAGTCGAGAAGATCGATCCGTGGAGTATGAGTCACCGGGTCGATTCCCATTCGTAGGAGCCTTTTTCTTATGTGGGTGTTCCAGTAATTCTTGATCTCGTTATCCGTTCTTCCCGGCAAACGAGCCGCTATCGCTGACCATCTGAAATCCAAAACCTTCCTAATTAGAAAATGTAAATAAAAGAAAAAAAAAAGAGTAAAATATTATTATTATTATTCTTACTTGTTTCCTAGAACACTATGCAATTGGATTATGGTTTCTTCTTCTTCAAAAGCAAATCTCCCTCGTTTAATATCAGGTCTAAGATAATTAGTCCATCGAAGCCGACAACTTTTTCCACATCGTCGAAGTCCTGTAAATATCAAGAACAAAACCCAATTCTTAATTTTTATGATTATTTAGCCGAGAAAAAAAGAAAAAAAGAAAAAAAGAAAAAAAGTACCAGCATTTTTAGGAAGATTACGCCAATTCCCGGGTCCGTGAATTTGAATATAGCTAACGAGCTTTTGATCCTCCTCGGGAGTCCAGGGACCTTTTTTAAGGCCATTTTTATCACAGCATGGAGCTCTCCCCATTTGGCTTGCAAAGTTGTTGAGACTAAGAGTGTTTGAGAAAAAGCGTAAAAGTGTTTGTTTTTCTGCTGCGGAGTCGTATAGAGGAGATGACCTTATATACACCTTGAAGGTGGAAGCCGAAGTCAAACTTATTTGGTGCCGTCCTAGATGCCACGTGTTCATTTCCTATGCGTTATGTATGTATGGATGTATGTATGTATACATGTATGATGATGTGTATATGCGCATGAGTTGACATGTGAAGTCCGTAAAATATTGTCGACATAGAATTTTTTTTTTTTTTTTTTTTTTTTTTACGTGGTGTATTTTTAGTGGTTAAAAAAAATTTAATGGGTCCCACTAGTTTATTAAAATATAATATAAATATGTCAGTATGTAAAAGCTTCTAGAAAGTTATATCATCATAAGACCTCTCCTATTTGGAAACGTAATCACCACTAGATCTAAATCAGCTTTGATTTTTGAATTTTCATGAGGCAAGTGAGAACGGAAGTTAATCATGTTTTTATTCTCCCTCAATTTATGATATATATATATATATTACCTAAACTTAGTCGTGTCAATAGATTGGTAAATCCTAAAATATCAAACAAATGACTCCAAAAGAGAAGGAGTCAAGCCTCCTCAAAGGCAATAAAAAATGACTAGGACTCCAAAGGAGTAGAGCCTCGATTATGGGAAGTGTACTTTGTTCGAGGGGAGGTGTTAGATGATGAAGTGCCACAACGGCATATGAGACAATATATTGTCTTTTTCACCCAAAAACTTTTCCTCCCTCTCCAAGGATCGAAACCCTGGTGGAGGACGAATAGAAACCTAATCGTGGAGGTCTCCATAAAAGAAAGCCTTTTTGACATCGAGATGATGCAATGACCAAGATCTATTAGCTGCAACTATCAAGGGTTAAAAGCGTACTTTTTGAAGTTTCAAAAAACAAATAAACACCCATTTCAAATATTAAAAATAAAAAAGTGTCGGAAAACTCTAAAGCGATTATAATTAGTTGACTTCAATATGTAATAGGAGTTGGAGGGATGATTCATTAATACATACATTATTATGATATAGACGCACATGAGTTGACATGAAAATTGGGAGCTAAGTTAAGAGGGCTAAAAGCTATGTTTTGATATGGGGGAGTTGACTTTACAGGAATGATTGGGCGGTCAGGGTAGTTAAGTTCTCTCATCAATATTGAAGAAAAAACATGTTTTATTTTTTACCGATTGCTTGTTCTAAGCCATTTCGTATTACATTACTTGTCGCCACCAAAAATGGGTAAGGCTTAGGACTTTACCCAACAACTAATTACGACATTACATTTCTATAACAAGACTTAGGAAGTTGCTAAGATTTTGTCTGTTACGTAATATTATTTAATTTGTTTGTTCTATGTTACCAATGTGAATATAATCTCATAAGAATTTAAGCTTCAAAATTGGATTAAAAAAATAATAATAAATTAAGAATAGGATGCCCTTTATCTATTTTTTTAAAATAAAATAAATGGGATTATGAGACTTGAACCTCCGACACCAAAGATTTATGCTCGTATTATGATTATATTGGCAACCTCAATAATTTATGCTCGTATTTTTAATTTTCAATTAAAGTTAAATAATAAATTCTATAAAATTAAGCGGGAGACTAGTTTTTTTTTTCTTTTTTTAATGATTCTTCGCTTGATCATAAATTAAAACAATAACTCGTAAATATTTAGGTATCATTTGATAATCGTTTAGTATTTTTTATTTTATTTTAAATAAAGCTTCTAAACCCTAAATTGGCTCTTTAATTAATAAGTTCAATTTTTAAAATTTAATAAATGGCTCTTTAGTTCTTTTACGTTATCTCTATTATATACACATACATATACGAGAGTACATAACGTATGATATACACATACATATACGAGAGTACATAACGTATGATATACACATACATATACGAGAGTACATAACGTATGATGCCTTTATTTTTACATTACCTAAGAAGTCAACTTTCAAAAAGTCAAAGATAACAGAGAACTAAATTGAAAATTTTAAAATGATATGGATTAAATTAAAATAAAAATAAAAATAAAAAAACATGGCAATTTTCCCTAATTTTTAAAGAAACTTTTCAAATGTTGGTCAAATTCGTTAAAAGAAGAAAAGCTTTATGAACTCATCTCTTTTACTTTTGAAATTTTGATTCAAACTTGGAAAATAATAATAAATTGAAACCTTTTTTTTTTTTTTTTTTATAATTATTAATCTCACTTTTTATATTATATGAAATTACAAACTCCACAAATAAAAAATTAAAAAAAAAAAAATCAAATTTTGTATAATTAATAAAAAAAAATTAAATTATGAGTCATAAAATCTGTGTGATGAAGCATTCAAATATGCACCTTGAATTTAAATTAAAATAATAGAAAACAGAACCTAACTTGGTTGAGCAACAAAATATTATTAAAATGAGTGAATATTTATTTTACACATCTTTTTTCCTTAAAATGCATAATCAGCTCAACCATGGCGTGTAAGCGTCACATGTTCACCTAGAAATTTCCAAACTTTCCAAGCTGGAGCCTTAGCTGTCTGAAACAGACCACTATAATCCCTCCACGTAGCACACAAGTCAAAAGTCAACCAATCAACTAAAAAGAGCTCATCTTCTGTTGACATTTGTCTAATCACCAAAATCATGTGGCTAAAAATGCGTGTGAGGATTTGGGTTTAGGAACCCAAATCAAAGTCATCGAAAATCAGGTGCCATATTTCATCCACTCCTATCTAATCCATAAATCTCACTCAATTCCTTTTTTATTCCTTCACTTTTACACCACAAATTTTGGTTCCACACGCACTCCATCCACGCGGGTGTACTGTCCAGTGTATAGCTCCGATACCATTTGTAACAATCCAAACTTACTACTAGTAGATATTGTCCGTTTTGACTCATTACGTATTAGAAATAAACCCTTATAAAGAATGTTTCATTCTCCTATTCCATCCATCGGGAAACTTACCCATTATTTCCTTTTCATGCATTGAACCCATATGAAATTTTTAGTGGGGTGTGCTATTTTTTTTTTTTTAAATGAAGGTTTGGAAATAATATTTATATCATGAAATAGATACACTATTAATCATTGATCCCCAAAAGATTATTTAATCAATTGTTGGTGAAGGGAAGATCCATTTATTCAATATATTAAAGTTAAAGCCATGCTTTGTGTTTGGTTGGCCTTAGTCCACATTGCCACATCTCATTCAACGAAGGTTGTGAACAATTTTTTTATTATTGGGTTGGATTCAAATCTTTTACACCAATTATTTATTGAAATTTCATTGGCTCCGATACCATATTAAATAATATACAGTTTACATCTCAAAATCAATTAAGAATGTAAACATATTTGTATTTTATAAATTAATCCTCTCGATCATTAGTAAGCGAGTATATTAAGGTCACTACACGATTTTTTAATGGTAGAGGCATAGGTTTAGAAGCATGCAAGGAATAATAGGAATAATGTGAATTATATAGTTAAGTTGAATGTTTTATTTTTGTTTATAGCATATGATAGGGTGCACATATTATATAGTTATAATTAAATGGAAATGATAAAATATGGGACACTGTAGAGTAGAACAGGTTGCGTAAGTGGAAATGGATTTAGGGTTGGGGTTGGTGGTCGTCTTAGAGAGCTTTTTGCATTTGCATGCATTCCTTAACTCACACGTGTAACACCACAGTCATACGTGTCTTGACTCTTCATAAATGGGCCTATAATTGGATACCATCGGTTCATTGGGCCCATGTATCCCTGTTGGACTCTTCTTAAATGGGCCTACAGTTGGATACTCATGAATTTATTGGGCCGATGGATCCTTGTTGGACTCTTCATAAATGGGCCTACAATTTGTTACCCATCGATTAATTCGGCCCATGGATCACCCATATTTTGANAAAAAAAAAAAAAAAAAAAAAAAAAAAAGATTGTATAAACAAAAGCTAATGGTCAAATATCTGTGCAAAAGCATTTGTATTGACAATTGCAATCAAAATATGTAATACAGATGATTAAAAAATAGCTTGAGGTGGTTATATCAAATGAGAATAAAGGTAGTGCCTGACTGAATACAAAATTCACCAATTGAGTAAATACCCAACAATACATTACAGACGCAGTTCTATCAGGTACTTTAGAATATTGCTGTAACTCTCAAGTCTATCTCAAATTAGGCAGTGCTCCAATCAGCTCTCACAACCCAGTCTGCATGCTGTATTCTCCCAAGCATTTCGTTATGGCCTCACTAGCCGTCTGTGATCCTGCCCTCTCATCTCTTTTCTTCTTCTCTCTGTACAATTGAAATGCACCACTGGTTAATCATACAACTTTTATCCTCAAAGCCTGACTCTTAGAACCACCCAATTCTACCTCATTTAGGCCTCAGCCAAGGTCCATGGATTCGATATGGCAAGATGTAGAATCAAGGATTGATATCCAATAAATATAAATGCTACGAGGGAGGGTGACTTCCAGGAGATTCAACAAATACAAGATTGACAGTTTTCCAATCGATTATAGATTCATAAAATCTATGAAAGAATGATGGTTTGATAGCGCATATTAATCTACCATGAACTTAGCAGTCTCTTACCTATCGACATATTCCTTTAGGAGCTCTTTCGCCTGAACTAACTTCGAAAGCAGGTTACGGTATACATCAAGGTCTCGGTCCACGCCTTTTTTGTCAACATTTAAAGCGGCACATAGCTGTTCAGAAGTAGCAAGAAGTTAGATGCCAATACTCGGTCAAAACTCCATCACATGGCTTCAGCTATGTAAAAGAAACTGTTCAATTATATAGCTTTAGCTGATGTAAAAGAACAGGAGTATCGTATCTTCAGTGATAGACACGATAAATAAAGTTGGCCTTCACAAGAGTGAAAGGAAATCTCAAGAAAGCATTGTACGTGTGTGTGTGTGTGTGTGTGTGTGTGTGTGGGGCCGGGAATACCGCAAATAGACTGATGTTAGCTACAAATAAAATGCAGCCTAATGCAGGAAAGAATTCTTGACCTTAATTCTTTCGGACAGAATAAGGTTAGGCAATATTTCACTAACTTCCAATTTCTATAACGACTAAAAAGGTAACTAATGAGGAAGAAACACAATAATAATTTACAAATGGTAGCACTCAGAGAAAGAATATAATCTATCAGTAAAAGTCCTTTGAGAGGGGCTAGCTATCATTCAATTTAGCAATAATGAGCTCAATAAACTGTCACATCAAAATGTTCATCTACTTAAAAGCTATATCACAAAAAGGAATATGAAATAACCTTTTCCAAGATACTGGGTTCAGAAGCATTTGCCAATTCAAGGAGTCGAAATAGCCCAATAGCAAAAAATCGGCTGTAGCTGAAATTCCCCTTGCCCCCAGCTCGTTCTGCAATGTCCTTCAAAATACTCTCGACTTCTCCTTCTCTTGATGCAAACTCAACCAATGAAGCTGCAGTCTGAGACCGAGCCCACTCTTCCAATTTTTGGGCATCAATTCTTGACAGTACAAAAAAAGTATATATATGTATTTTAAATAAAGAAAGACATTCTTGAAATTATTGGAAGAATGATCGAAGGTTGGAATTAATATACAGGGAAAAACTTAGACTCTTGGAGTAATTGAACAGAGAATAAACGTTCGTAAAATTTGATTGCCAGCTACAAATAAAAGTCATTAATACTACTTTGTGAACATCCACTAACATTTGATAACAGCTAATTAGACAGATCAATCTAGTCGTTTAGAAAGCCAAGTCCAAATCAGAATCGCCGTCATTTTGCTATAAGGGGAATCGGGTTATGATTTTTTAACTCAACAGTGTCTACGTATAAGTAAGGTAATGAAATTTCTAACCGACGAGAAGATAGACATCGGGGATGGTAAAAGAAAAGGGGAATACATGGCCAAACCTATATTGCTCTGGATCCTCATTCAATGCGTTAATGTATGCTTGGAAAATGGCATCACGATCCTCATCGCTAGGGTACCCTTCCATAAGTCGATCATACACAGTAACAAAACCAAGGGCGAAAACAGGGTCATAACGGTATGTCTTCTTATACCTCATCAAATGCTGTTGGACAATCAATTCTTGCACAACGGTGTTGTAAATGCTAGGGATAGGCCGTTTATACGCCTTGAGGAAGTTCGCTTTAGTCTCGGCTACGGTTGTTACATCTGAGCCTTCAAAATAACGCATCAGTTACTAGACTCAAGTAGCAAGAAAGCAAACTAGAGAAATCTCAACACACTACAGATAGTTTAGAAATGATCCAACTGATAGCCTAATTCTTACTTAAATCTTCTAATTCCCTCCATAATGTTCAATCTCCACAATTAAGGAAAAAACAAATTAAACTCAAATCGGAATCAGCGGAACGAGCCTCTTTTCTTCTGCTGCCATATTCTGACAATTTAACGATCTAGTAAGCGAGCAAGGAAAACAAATCACCAGAAGCTACCTGTTCCAGATGCCATGCAATGAATAACCATGCGAGAACTGAAGCTAGATGTCCGAACTCCGGAATAATGACAGAAAACGCTCTTACGAAAACGAAACCCGTCGAAATGCGAGGCGAGTGAACGAGCCGAGGGAATCGGCAATCGTCTATCAGAACATTGACTTAATGCCGTGAATGATACGGAATTTACAGCCGCCATTGAAGAAGAATGAGAAAAAACTTGCGAAGATTACGAACTCCCGGAGGAAATGGATTTCATATCTAAGAAGAAGAGTGAGAGAAAAGTCGTAGAGAAGACACAAAATTCCAAGAAATTTTCTCGGGAAAAAGAAGGAACAGAGAGTGTGACTGAGAGGTCATAATAGAGAGGCTTATCCAAGTGTAAGTTTCTATACCTTCACAGAGAAGCCAGTAGAGTATCGACACGTGGCAGATTTTCCATTTGTATGGACAGATCTTTTGACCTCTCTTGTCCGCTTGGAGAAAAGCTATTTTTTAGGCAAGAGTTGTGGAAAATTGGACCCGAATTGGGCTTCGTTTTCTGTGGGCTCGCTTAAGATTGAGCCCAAACATTGTCCCTAAATGGGCTTCACAAACAATCAAATAAGCCCAAAATAATATTATTTTTTAATAACCATAATTCAAATATATAGTTTAAAATATTAATAGAAATAAATAAAGGCTGAGTTGGAGGGAAGTGAAAAGAAGAAGGGAGACAAGATCTGAATTTGCTATATAAATTGGGTTTGATCTTATCCAATTCATCCAAACGTGTCCTTCCTATCCTTCATTCCACATGCCTATATGCTTTCTCCCCAAATATTATTTCATCCTAAACCAGCTTTATTCTTAACACAACAAAAAAAAAAGTTAACGAAACATTCCTTATAAGGGTGTGGAAACCTCTCTCTAGTAAACACGTTTTAAAACGGTGTGACTGTGACGATATGTAATGAGTCAAGGCGGACAATATTTGTTTGCGGTGGGCGGACTTGGAAAGTATATACTGAAGGCTTCTTTCAGGAGGGTATCTTATATCTTATCGTTGAAATGAAAGTGTCAGTATGGAGAGACAAATTGATCAGATATCTCTTTTAACGAATTTCCTAATTGCGACAACTTATCGACAACTTATCGAAACTTGAGCTTAAAGAGGGCTGAAGTTTAAGGAAAATAGACGACATAAAACTAGTTTTAAACTCGGATAGATTGAATACTGGAATCATCTTTCACTACCCAGTAAAATTATCGAGCTAGGATGTGACTGTATTTAGTTTATGGCTAAGTTTTCACTATTAACGAGAAGGAGTAGCGAATAAAAATAACGTAAGAATCCGATTGGTCTGCCTGTTGTTTGGCCTTGTGCTAAGCCTTTTTCTTCATCGGGACATGGGAAAGATGTGTTCCTATGTAGACATTGGGGTTGGTCTTAAGGCCTTTACTTAAAAAATATTTGAATGGCTTTGGTTTAATACAAGTGGAAGCTTAAGACAGTTGCCTTTACTTTAAAAAGCCTTTTTGGGTCTATAAATAGGAGCTCAAGTTGTTTAGTTCATCATAATCCAACCAGTTTTGGACCCAAATTTGGCATCTCTCTAAACAAATGGCTGCAGAAACTGGCGAGAAACGATACACAAACTATAGCTCGGATCATTCTACTTCTTCCTCTGCTAAGTTTTCTTCTTCTGCTTCTTCAAAGCAGACCATCACATTTTCCCGTGATGGCTCGGGCTCGGGTTCCGGCGCCAAACACGGTGGTGAGAGGGACAGATTAAGAAAGGCTGAAGAATCGCTTCGAACCGTCATGTATTTGAGTTGTTGGGGCCCTAATTCATGACTTCCGAACAATTCATTTCTCCCTTGAAATTACTCGAAACAATCATATTGTGACGGTCTCACTTCTACCTAAAAAGTGCCATCATGGGTTAGATAAAAGGAAGCCTATTGCTGTAATCATTCACCGTCAAAGTTTTTGTAGTCATAATTTTAAATTACAATGAACTTATATTTTACTACTCAAATCGTGTGTTTGTCTTGTTTTGACATAAGAAATCTATGGAAGTTGGTAGAAATCTAGCCTATCAAGGAATTTAAATCTCGAACACTAAGAAATTATACAAAATTCAATTATCAACGTTAAAAATCATGTCAAAACTCCATTCTTTTTAAACAAAGTGGAACTGAGAAGTTTGGTTCGGTTTTTGCCTAAAACTAGACAAAGAGTCTAAAATTTGAAAAAGTTGAACCAAACTGAAGGTATATATATTACCGTAAAAAGCTCTAAAACCCTAATTCACGTTGATGAATAAGAAAATCAAACTGATCTATGATGTGTTTTATTATGGAAATATAAATATAGTGAATTAAAATGTGAGATCCCATATTGGTGGGAGAGGAGAAAGAAACATTCTATATCAAAGTGTGAAAACTTGTTCCGAGTAGACACGTTTTAAAACCGTGATATTGATGACGATACGTAACGGGATAAAATTTACAATATCTACTAGCAGTGAGCCTGGACTGTTACAATGGTATCAGAGCCAACCACCAAGTGGTGTGCCAGCGAGGATGTTGGCCCCCAAGGGATAGATTGTGAGATCACATATTAGTTGGGAAGGGTAACACATTTCTTACAAGGATGTGAAAGGGATAGATTGTGAGATCACATATTAGTTGGGAAGGGTAACACATTTCTTACAAGGATGTGAAAATCTCTCACTAATATGACGGTGATACGTAACAAGCGGGACAATATCTACAAACAAGGATCTCGGTTGGTTAACAAAAAAAAATAATAATAATAATTTTAAAAAAAAAAAAAAAAAAACATGGAATTTTGAGAAATGACAGCAATAATCCTTTATTTTTAATTCCGCTGTTTTCCCATAATACAGGGGAAGAAATACCGAGGCTATATTCCAACTTAACAGGATATGTAGCTCGTTTTGGAATCTTGCTTCAAAACCCAATTCTACCCCTCCACTTCTAAACCCAAAACGCAATTTCAAGGGGCAACTAAGTCCACTTCGAACAAAAAGCGTGGGTCCCGCCCGTCCCATACACCACTGGAATAAAACAAGCAAGCAAAACCAGGGGCTCCTATTCCACAGCTGCGGCGGTCTTTCTGTATATAAACCAGCAAAAACCGAAACTCAGAAACCAAAATATTCAGAGACTTAGAGAGAAAAAATGAGTTCTTCAACAAGAGCGTTGATTGTGGCGGCCAGCGTCGGCGTTGTGGAGGCCCTCAAGGATCAAGGAATCTGCCGGTGGAACCATCTCATAAGATCCGCCCACCACTACGCCAAAAACCATGTTGGGTCTATTTCTCAGGCCAAGAAGTTCTCCTCCGCCGTGGCTCCCGCTCCCGGCAAGCAGCTGCATCAGTCCGAGGAATCTCTGAGAACGGTCATGTACCTTAGCTGTTGGGGTCCTAATAACTGAACCGCCCAGATTCGCATTGAGATTGCGGTTGGACCAGGGCCGGTTCGAGCGAAGTGAATTCCAAAAAGACATCGCCGGCCGGTGTTGGATCAGTTGAGCTAATAGTATATGATTCATTTTTGCCTTCTTCTTCCTCCCTTCATCAGTTTGTAATTGTAATTAATGGGAGATGTCTGATTCTTTCAAGAATTGTAATTTCAAATTTAAAAATAATAGAGATTAATTAGAATAATATATATATGGCTTTAGAAAATATTGAGCTTTTAATAATTTATCCAAAAAGGTGTGAATTGACGTAATTACCCTCATGTATACTTATCCTGTTTCACCGAGAGCGGCACAATTTTGTCACTCTATAAGTCCACGTTCACACCGTGCAAACCTGTCCTTGGAAGCTACCGAAAAACCCCACTCTACCCTTCCGCTCCGCTAAAAGAATCCGGTTTCGAAGGGTAATCTCGTCCAGGGGAAAAAACATACAAATCCAGCCCGACCACCGTAACAAAAAACCAGGGGCAGTTTCGAAATACAAAATAACCAGCCGCATTACTCCATATCGGCGCATCATTACGCCAGAAACCCTGTCCGACCGGTGACTCAGGCCACGAGAATAACCAGTTCATCGGCCGCCGTTGTTTCCGGCAAGCATCCACAAAAGCAACCGGAAGAATCTTTCAGAATCAGAACTGTCATGCATTTGAACTGAACCCCGCCGCCGGAGAGGCTCTCGGGCGAGCTCACTAATTCCTCCTTGCACCGCCGTGGGGATTTGTATTATAGCCGTGTGTATTGAATTGAGGTCCATCCCAATTGGGTAACTTGAATATGATATTAATATCGATGTTAGTTCTCTTAATCATGAATTATCCGTTTAAATTAAAAGCCTAAAATAATTAATTTTTAAATATATGAGTCATAATTAAATCTCCGTTAGCGGTATTCTCTAGGTATAAAAATAAAATAAAAACAAATAAATAATATGGGACAAAGTAATTGTAAAATATATCCAGATACAATGAATGGGGAGAAAATAAAATTTAATTACGAATATGTTATTTGTTCATATTGATCTTCTTTTGTTAATTCGTCGTTTAATAAAATTAATTAAAAAAAGAAATAAATACAAAAAAATTACCAAAATTACTTTATTAATCCATTTAAAACCGAATAAAAAAGAATTAACTAAAGTAATTAGAATTTTAAGACTACTTAAATTAAATACCTTTTATTTATTTAATTAATTTTTAATGTCAAATTGTTTCTCGCAGCGGTTTAGTCTCCTATACTCCTGGATTCCAAATGTGTAACCAAGTTCAAAACCGGGTGCCGGCTGGCGGCTACACTAATTCGTGGCAAACCCAAAAACCCAAATCTACCCCTCCCCTCTCTTACCCGACACGTGGCTTCCCGAGGGCATTTATGTCCACTTTCGACCACGGGAAAGAAAGAAAACCAGGGGCTCTTTTTCCCGGAACAATCTAATCTCTGTCTATATATATAACCACCATCCCCAGTTTACAAGCAGCGTTGAAGATTCACAAGAAGCAATACAAACACTCAAAGCAGAGATTTGAAAAGAGCTAAAATGAGTTCGTCGAGAAGAGCTTGGGTTGTAGCGGCTAGTGTCGGAGTGGTGGAGGCCTTAAAAGACCAAGGGGTTTGCCGGTGGAATCACACGATTAAATCGGTTCAGCAGTACGCCAAAAACCACGTTAGATCGGTCTCTCAGGCGAAGAAGCTTTCTTCTCCGTCGACTGCGGCGGTTTCCGATCAGAAATGGAAGCAGTCGGAGGAGTCGTTGAGGACTGTCATGTACTTGAGCTGCTGGGGGCCCAATAACTGAGTTAATTAGTACATATATTGTATATATTCACTCCAAATCAATGGAAGAGCTAATTTCACATATATTTCTGTGTCTCTCTTTTAGATTTAGATTTTAATAAATTAAATTATATGTGATTAATCTTGTTTTAATTCCAGATACGAATTGGTTTATGAATCTGAGGGTATTTACGACTTTTCACCTACTGGTTTTTTTCTTTTTGGGTTAAATTCAAACTAAGAAAATCACAACCCCACTTCCAATTTATCCAATCTTTTTACGTCTCAATTAAATTAAATTAATAAATGTTTTATTGTTTTTGGCTGGTAATAAAATATTTTACATAAATTAATTAATAACAAGAGTTTACTTTTTAATTGGTTGTATTGCATTTAAGATAAATTTTGGTTGGAATATTCGAGAACACAATATTTTAATTTTAAGGTACAAAGTCTAAATTAATAATTAAAGCCAAAAGTCCGTTTCAGTAATTAAATTAAAACTCGATTAGTTAATTAATTTGAGAAATATACCCATATTTCTCAATTTTACCCCCACCATTCACCTAACCTACACATCACAGCAAGGGCAATACAGTCAATTTTTTATCACCCCCTTCCCCGCTGTACTCACTACGGCAAACAGCAAAACCCGCCGTCATTTTAGACCTTAGTTTTTCAATGACTAGCCTGAGGTTTTGGTTATTCTGTAGGCCAAGTAACAAAAACCCATCTTACCTTTCCTTTACCTTAATTTCATCAAAAACAGTTACGAAACAAGAAAAATGTGTGCCGGAAAACGTTGGACGACGGCGGCGGCGCTGGAGGCATTAAAAGACCACGGCCATTTGTGGCGGTGGAATTCTGCCGGAAGGGCTCTCTCTCAGCTGCTGTCACGGCGGATAAATCAAATAACAACCATCCCTTCCAATTAAAATTAATAGAAATCCCCCAAAACATCTCATAATTAATTTAATACCCTCATTCAAAATAAAACAATTTTGTTTCTTTTTTTAGAAATTAGAGTATGGGTTGGAAATTAAGATGCACCGTTGTAGATCCATCCAATTCCATTTCCATCTCCCTTAGATCCATCCAATTCCATTTCCATCTCCCTTATCCTAATGTCCTTTTTTTTTCCTTAATAAAGACAACATAATGTCTTATTATTATCCACATTTTTATATACAACAAATCTTGTATTATTTTATTAAATAAAACACTCGAGTAAATGAGAAATACACAAAATAAATTAAAATTAACGTCAAAATAGGATTATTAAAAAAATAAAAAATAAAAAATAAAAGTTAATATATATACCAATAAATTACACTTTTTTTTTTATATAAATATTTATTTATTTATTATTATTATTATGGCTACTGTAAATTGGGCTCCATTACATTGATTGACATTGATTGATTCTGAATGACAATTTTTTAAAAAGCAAAAAAATATTTAAAAAAAGTAAATTTAGCTGAATTAAGAATCACATTCTCATCCCAAGGCACCAAGAGCCAAAATGTCTTTTTCGCCCACTAAAGGCCAGCTTAATAAGGGGACCAGGCAAGGGCAAATAAGTCATAATTTGATTACACCCATCAAAACCACAGGCATGGGGTTTCGGATTTTCCGGAATTCCATCGGCCAATCAACAAATCCCAATATTATTCGTAAAAAAATAAAATTTTTTATTTTGTACGAGGGTATTAAACATGCTAGAAGGACTCTGTTGAACTATGGGGATAGTTTTCGATCTTAAGGAACGATGAATGTTGTAAGGGATGCAGGAGAATGTCGAGACCATCGAGTACCAAATTCGAATTTTGAATCTTGATCTGAATCCTAAACACATATCATTACAAAAACGGTAGAGGACTGTGTTCAAAATGAATAATATCATATTGTTCTAAAAAAAATATCATTTTATAACGCGTTGAAATCGTTGTCTATATAAAAAATGAAAAAGTTTCTTATAAAAGTTAATTTATAAACGTATAATATTATATGTTTATAAAGATCTTCCATTAGTGGGAGAATCAAGACTTTGTGGTTATTATTACATAAAGAGTAAAAAATTGAAACAATGTTTAATCATCTTTGTTGTCTGCCATCTTATTTGAATGTTTTATTTATCTTAATAAAATAAGAAAAGTTAATTTAAAAAAGTAAAAAAGAAAAAAAAAAATGTCATGGGGGCACGGGATGCCCATCTCTCGTCACGTGACAGACCTCCCTTTGTTCAGAAGTTAATTTGTCCTACAGTAGCACCAAGCCTCTCCATACTACCATATCATTTTAACATATAGTCCTTTTAGGTGGGACCCACATTATTTTTAATATTAATTTAATATGGTAGTATGGAGCTTCCATGCTACCTTAGGAATGGGGAAATTTTTCCCTCTTTAAATTAATCTAACCGTACAGGTACAGTCAGCATGAATTGGCCACCAGTTGAATTATAACCAACACGTACCCTCTCTTCTATGTTCTTTTCCTAAAAATTAAACCACCACGTCACGACAAAATATTTACCTCGGGGATTGGATTGGAGGCGTAAGTAGTGGGGCCTGCCATTTTAAACGTGGCGCTGTCTGATTGGCTATGAATGGATTAGTCATCTGACATTGTATGGATAAGTGACACGTAACACCTACCTGTTGGTTTGATTAAAATATTAATATCTGCAAATGATCTCCGTTAGTGTCAGAGGTGAATGCGTTTAGTTAGTTAACTTAGTTTCTGATTGCTGTTAAATCAAACGGAGGTAAACCCGGCGGTTTTCTAAACCTGTTTCCGGTTTAAGGACCGAACCAACCGGTTCCTTCTATAAATACACTGCAATTCCTTCCATTTTTCAATCAACGCATTACCGGTGAACGAGTTGAGTGACTCAATTACAGAGGATTTTTTTCTTTCCAATAACTTGTTTTAAGAAGTACTCGAGGTTGAAGATGAGTTACCTGAACAGAGTTGGAATGGCGGCGAGCGTGGCAGTGGCTCAAGGCCACACGGAGATCGGACACAAGTGGAAATCTGGACTAAAATCTCTTCGACAAGGTCGGAGACTTTTGTCTTCCGGTGAAAATCCGGCAGATCTCCGGCCTCTTTCCAGTTTAGTCGGATCGGAAGGTCCCGGAGCCGTCCGGAACTTAGACGCCGACGAGAGGATGGCACAAACGGAGGATTCTCTCCGGCGAGTCATGTACTTGAACTGTTGGGGCCAGGGATGATTTGGCCGCAAGGTTACTTTCGGTGATGTATGAAGGAATCTGATCGCCGATCGTCGACCGGGATCGGATATAGGGCTACTCAAGCGAGATGAAATCCAAGGTATTTGATCTGGAATTGACGCGATGAAGATCGAGACGAAGATCGATAACTGGAAAATTATTTGGAAGGATCGCTTTGTAGCTTTGAAATAATTGTTCAGGAAATGGAAATGAAACGGTTTCGTTGAATAATAGAAAATCTCGATTCTGTTTCCTTTGCATATCTTGGATGTTTATGTGCAACTAATTGAGCTTAAATTTAACTGAACTGAAGCAACTTGTGGAGTTAGAAGCATCAGATTCCAGATCTGTGTGTAAATTAGCTTTGATGAACGGAAAACTCTTGGGTCTGAACAAATTTCAGTGTTTAGAAGCTCATCTTTCAAATCTGTCACAGTCGACAGGAAATTTCAGGAACTAGAAATTAAGAAGACTGTTCATCAGCAGTAGAAAGATCAAGCAACCAAGAGTTCAAGCTGTCTGAGGAAGGAAATTCCATATGAATCTTTAGATGATTTGTAATCCTGTTCTTTCGATTGAATCAATCTCAAACTTTACTTCCAAGAATTTCCTTCGCAGTCTTTCTAGACTTGTATTAATCTCAAACATTACTTTCAAGATTACAACTTAGAACCAAAACAGAGAAAAATGTTGAGTTCAATAACTTAAGAAGGGAACAGTAAATCAGACAATGCAGGGGAAGGCTCAAGAACACACCACAAAGGACCTGGAATCCATGGCCAATCTGAAGATTAAAAGCAAGAAGAAAGAATCATGCAGGTAAAGAAAAGCTCCGCTGTCCTCCAAGGTTATGCGGTCTAATCTCCCATGAACTAACTTGTTGCGCTTCCTCTGATGAAATAAAAGGCAACGAGATCTCACGGATCATTAACTCACCACAAAATGGGCATTCTCCAGCTATCGCGTCGTCCAACTGTGTTCGGAGCTGTTGGCGAATAAACATTACCGAGTTAGATACATAACAACACAAGTCGAAAGCCAATGCAAAATCCGGGATAGAGCTTGCATCCAAGGAGTAAAACAAAATGCATTACCTTTTACTATGAAATATAAAGTAAAGGGGAGCAATGATCTCCTAAACTCAGGGAAAATATAAGTCCCCATCGACATTCACAAGCATTCACAAGCAAAGAGTAACTTTTTCGCCTTGGCAATATGTTGACATCTCTAGCCCAAGGAAGTGGGATCAATAGCAACTTAGTGCGCTAGTAGGAGAGTTTTTTCATGGGTTAAGGGGTCACAAATAGAGAGGGTTCAAGAATTTAAGAGGCTAGATGTGAGATTCCACATCGATTGGGGAGGAGAATGAAACATTCTTTATAATAACGATGTAGAAACCTCTCCTTAGTAGATGCATTTTACAAACCTTGAGGAAACACCCGAAAGGGAAAGTCCAAAGAGAACAATATCTACTAGTGGTGGGGTTTGACTGTTATACTAGATATACTTTTGAGAAATGTGGGAGGGGTTTTCAAAGAGCCATCGACCATTATTCGTCTTTTTCTTCAATATTCTAATAGAACCACCCTTAGCTACAGCACCCTAATGAAGAACAATGCATGCATCAAGCAGCATACATATGAAAATGGTATATTTCCACTCATACATTCCAAAATGCTGATTGAAAATGCCAAAAAAATAACCTTATCTGCAGGAGTAATGCTAGAGATGGAATCTTCAGCAAAGCTTCCATTCGATTCCCTTCTTGTCTCACCACCCAATAGAGTAATTTGTTTTTGCAGATCCAGTATATACTCTGCCTGCAAAGTTAGATGCAATTATCATGTCCTAACCCCGTCTGTGACTATGGACCGAGCGATTAACATATTGATAAAGAAGCTATACTTCATAAATGCAATGAGTAATAGACAACTTCATGAAATGATGCCATCACTATTCTAAGCAAAGGAGAATTAAATATTTAACAAAACAAAAATTTCACCACAACTTTGATCATTGAGTACGTATAAACTCGAATAAATTTTTATCGCAGACTTACTTGAGCTTCATCCGTACAACGTGTGACATGTGCAATCAAACATTGAGCATGGAATCCATGCCCACATGGAAAGACATAGAAAGGAGCCATCTGTGCTACTGATGTGTAACTTGAAGCCATCAGGTAGTCTCTGCCCACAGTTAATATTTTACGCTTGCAAACCTGGTGAAACACAAATTTAGGCATTATGTATCAAATGAAGAAATGAAGCTCGTTCTAAACTACAAACATCAAATAGAGATGTATTTGATGCACTCCCAACTCGTAATCTTGTATAAAGTTTTATGCTCGTCTTAAGCTAAAGGAAACCATGATAGTGTTTAAGCTAGGAAGTTCTAGCTAAGCTATGTGCTTGGCAACTGCATACTAAAAACTGAAAGCAAGGTCAGGTAGCACCAGAACGATCAATACCCCACAATCTTCATCTCTATCAATTATAGCGTATCTTTGAGCAAGAGCATTTATATCTTTCCTAATATTGTCAGCACCATGAGTTGCATCATTCATCTCCTGTTTCAGCTGATCAATTTGCTTGTTGTAATCTTCTAATGATGAGCAAATTGCCTCCTACATACATATTTCAAGAATGTTTAAGTAGCAGCTAGAGGTTATTGAAACACCAAATATACAAGTAGAGATTTTAGGCTTCCAGCAATGAACTATTTTTGAAATCGGAAAAAGACCCAGCAGCAAAGAAATGCTAAATTATATCAAATAGAGAAATGCCCAGCAAGTTCAGAAAAATCGCTTGAAGCCGCCCTATGGGACAAGGTCGACACAAACTTCTCACTGTTAACCCACTATTTCATCCATCACTCTCACAATTTATAATGCTCCAGGCGAAAAAGTAATGAACTTTCCCTTCTAATAATAGTATGCCACTTAAAACATGAAACTCAACTCGATTAATGACACATTAGCAAATGTTGACCCCTCACTATTAGCAAAAGTTGACCCACCAATTAACAGTTATCTTTTTCAAATGACATGGCATGTCCGTGTGGCATACCCTCATGTCCAAATATGTTAATAGAACAAGAATTTAATGACACGTTAGCTTTATGTTAACAAAGTTCAACAAATTCAATTTAGATAAGGATTAAGGACCAAATTGAGAATTGACCAAATGATGAAGGACCAGATTGAGAATTGACTAAAAGATGAAGGACATGGAGTATATTTGGTCTTCAAGAAAACTAGAAGCCTCCCTACAAGCCAAGCTCAACACAGATTCCTCATTATCCCAATCCCCTCTCTCACTCCCTCAATTTATCATGCTCCAAACTAAAACTAAACCATTTGTGTTGTTAACCTTGATATCTAACAAAATATTATTTTTAAGATATTAAGAATGTTGGGAAAGAGAAAAAAGAAATCAACATGATCCTTAAAACTTGAAACAGGAGTTTGTTAAAAATAATAATTGCACCTTGAAGTCATCAATTAGAGCAAAGTCTGGAAAGAAGGGTAAAATATCCTCAATCTTTAGTAGACCATCCGTTTCCTTCAGAAAAGCTATTGCTTTTCTTATGTTCTCCCTTTTAGTTCCTTTTTCCAGTTCAATAACATGCTTGGCGATCATGAGCCAAAGCTTTTTTCTTAAGTCTTCATCATCCTCAACCTTGTCAGCTTCAGCCATAGCAAGCTCAGTATCAACCTAATGCACCAAAATATCAAATGAAATTTGATTTAATATGCATGTAGAGGTATGAATAAGAAATTGATCAAGAACATGTAAGCATTCTAAAAGGGAGACTAAATTTCTCAGGTTGTAAAGCTTTCTGGTGAGTATTCATGTTCCAGTTTCCCAGGTGCTAATCTTAAAATAATTAAATAAACAATCAACCAGGAAATAGTAGGCATTGTTGATGTCTGGTTCTACTGACTTTTTCTACTTCCTTCGCCAGAAATAATTAGAAATTCAACATCACAGATTTTTTTGGCCATGATATATAACAAAACAAGCAGTATGGATTAGTAGAACAACTTCGCAGTGAATATGACCTGTAGGGCAAGAGCAACTGCTTCTTCATGCATGGCCATCATGCTGTATATATGAACACAGGCTCGCATTCGTTTTTCCTTGAGACAGAGACGCAAAGCATACTTTGGATCATAGAAGAAGTCAGGGCCATTTTCGAGCCCTTTTCCAAACTTGCATTGCAGGAAACGTAAAAGTGCACTGTCATCTTCCTATTGTAATAAAAAGAAAGCCAACAAATGAATTTTTGTATAAACTTCCAACACGTTCAATAGAAACAGTAAATAAAAATATATGCAAAAGTAAGAATCAAAAGTTATTTATTAGTTTTCCAATTAGAGAGCCTTTCTGAAATCTCTTGCAGTCTCCTTTGTTACATTTCATATTATCAATGAAAAATTTTAGTTTCTTATCAAAAGAAGAATTAGAAATTCAAATTACTCACAAATTTTCAGCCACCTAAATAAAAAATTAGCCAGTTGTAAGTTTCTTGAATAAAATTCACATTGTTTATAACTAGTTCTCCTACGCGAGTCTAGTAATTTTGCTCACTCCAAACATCACCGTCAGTTATTCCTTTAAACTGAAAGTACAAAACAACAGTTTAACTTTTTTTGTACGGACTTCCTTGGAATAAAAAAAAAAAAAAAAAAAAAAAAAACCATGGAATAGAACTCTCTTTAATCGAGCTATTAACAGGAAAAAGAAAATCCCAAGTTCTATTTTTACTACGATATGTGAATCAACCTGCTTGGCATACAAAGACAGCAGCAAGTTGTGAACTCCAGGATCCTCATTGTGTAATCGATGAACACAGTACTCCAAATATTTGATGACTTCATGAGTTTCATTCCTGAAAGTATAAAACAAACAAAGGATGGGCAGTTGGCTAGGTCAACAACCATTTCTGAACTTTCTCCCCCACTGGATTCCAGAAATACACAGATCTTGGGTTATCTCCCAAAGGAAAGCCCAATTAAGTAGCTTCATAATATACCAAAGAGGCTCAATAATTTAACGTGATAGGAATATAATATCATTGTCACATATTAATTGCAATTGCCCCATCCCTTCATATTTTTAACTTTAAATGTTGAGTAGATCTCCAACTATAATTATGACAGATTGCTGATACACTAACTAAGCATTAAAAGTAATTAGCACCCATACACTAACTGTTGATAATTATGGCCATCTAATCTACTTCTATTTATCTCATGGGAAAACTACCTAATTATGCAACATTCCAAGAACAGATAGAATGCCTATTATCTAGGCGACCATCCTTGTTTGAACTCATAACTTCAAATATATCTAGATCTGCAATTTGTCCCTTGGACCACTAGGTCATCCGAGGAATTTATTTCTATCTAATTCATATAGTTAAAATCTGGGTGAATTTGAAAACACTCCTCATTTTGAAGGAGAATCTTGAAATAAAATATAAATTTTGGAAAAGGAAACAAAGTTCATACTATTCGTAAAAAAAAAAAAAATATTTATCAAATTGGTTCAGGCTCTATCTAATTCATATAGTTAAAATCTGGGTGAATTTGAAAACACTCCTCATTTTGAAGGAGAATCTTGAAATAAAATATAAATTTTGGAAAAGGAAACAAAGTTCATACTATTCGTAAAAAAAAAAAAAATATTTATCAAATTGGTTCAGGCTTTCCCCAAAATCATAACTAAAAACAGAAAACTAGTAAGATAAGATCAGAAAGGAGTATAGCATGTTAATGAACTCAAAGTTGAAGATAAATTCAAATTACTTTGCATGAGGTTCCCCTGAGTAACGCATCATCGCAGGAATCA
This sequence comes from Cucurbita pepo subsp. pepo, assembly GCF_002806865.2. Classification (NCBI taxonomy): domain Eukaryota; kingdom Viridiplantae; phylum Streptophyta; class Magnoliopsida; order Cucurbitales; family Cucurbitaceae; genus Cucurbita; species Cucurbita pepo. The sequence goes on from NC_036652.1 coordinate 7,944,073, forward strand.
ACTTCCTTGGGTTAAGGTTGTTTGTGATCATCCATGACTCAACAGTTTCATATGCATCGAGCATGATAAGCTCTGGGGCAAACTTGTACTACAGCACATAAATTCCATACCTTGATTTCAATGAATATAGTGATAAAGAATGAAAAATATAAATAATAAAGCAGCACACTGAATCAAAAAATTCGACTAATACCTGAAGGTCAGCAGGCACTCCAGGTTTCTGAAGCACTTCCAATGCTTTCTTTGCTTCTCCTTGCTACATTGAAAAGCCAAGGAGAAAGTAAGTATAAAATATATATACAGTTATATGGAAAGAAAAAAAAAAGTAATATGAATAACAATGAGATGCTAAAAGTTTAAGAAATGAGGCTACTATAGAAGATTATTTAGAGAATGAACTTAAATATGAGGTTGATAACCCAGCGAAGTAAAAAAAAAATATATATATACTTCAATAGTAAGAATTTTTTAGTTTCGTGAGTTGATATTGCAAAAAGAAAACTAAAGATTTCTTTGAACAAGGCGACTTCTTTAAGACTTATAATTGGTGGAGAGGCTTAAATTTTGGACCAATGCTTGCTTGCAAGATCCTTCTTCTCAGAGCCAGCTTTTCCAAAACATTTTTTCTATTTCTAAGGTTAAAGATTGTTTGTTAGGGAGTGATGGAATGAGAGCAATTTAAATGTAAGTTGTAAGAAGAAACCTCTTTGATTGAGAGTTGGAAGAATGGTTGCTCTTCATATAACAGATAGAAAATGTTCACCTAAATCATTATGAGAATAATTTTCTTTTCTTTTGGAAGTTCTAAATATCTTGCCTCCTACTTGCAAATCTGCCACTTTCCAGTTGAATAATAGAGGTAGCAGGTCGCACAGCTCCCATGCTAAACAGATTTTGGGGAGGTAAGAACCCCGATAAGACCAAGCTCTTTTTTTTTTCCATGGCTTAATTGGTCTTCATTTGTTCTTGGCTTACAAGAGTTCCAACACTTGAAATAGGATTCAAAGTAAATCCCTCCATGGTTTTATTGCCTGCTGTTTCNAAAAAAAAAAAAAAAAAAAAAAAAAAAAAAAAAAAAAAAAAAAAAAAAAAAAAAAAAAAAAAAAAAAATCGAGTAATACTAGATGGTTTTTAAAATTTTTTTGGTAAACGATCAGGCTTAGTAATTTAGAATAGAATGTCGAAGAAACATAGGGTATAAAATAGTAAATGAGGTCGTAAAATCGAAAACCTAATTTGGAAACCCTAATCCGGGACGTTTGAAGCACGTGCTAAAAAATCGAGTAATAGGCGACATTTTAAGAAAATTTGGTGGATAATGATTAGGCTTCATGACTTAGAATCGAATTTCGAAGAAAAGGGAGTGTATAAAATAGTAAACGATTGCTTAAAATTTAAACCTTATTCCGGTCTGNAAAAAAAAAAAAAAAAAAAAAAAAAAAAAAAAAAAAAAAAAAAAAAAAAAAAAAAGAGAGAGAGAGAGAGAGAGAGAAAGAAAGAAGAAGAAACAGAAGATGAATACATCCATAAAACAATAATTTTTGGCAGATAACAAGATTGAGCACCTTTCTAAGAGTTTCATTGTGGTGACTTCATCCAATACATCTTTGCTATCACTAAGAAAAGCACGAAATTCTTTAATGATTGATTGGTAATCCGTACTATGCCCATCAGATGCAATGTCATCATCCAAGAGTAGACGGTTTATCTAAGATCAATGAACAAGAGAAATAATTGAAACCTGGAGAAATGGACTTCATCTTAACACGGAACAAATAGTATTACAATTTCCTTTGAACTGGTTGTCCACCAACATTATTCCATCAGATGAAAATTGAGGTAGAAAATTTTCATTCCATGGTATCATAGAGAAAATTAAAAACAGCCAGAATTTATATCAGACAAAATTGATAACATTGCAGACTGTTTATATGATGTTGTATATCATTCGACCTTTCACTTGTTGCACTTAAAGAGCCAAAAGTTTATGGAAAATTTTTCAGATTGAATTAGTGTCACTATTTTTCATCCAGAAGTCACATGTCTAGGACAAGAGCAAGTACCTTATCCAAATACAGCTCAGTTGCCCATGTGGAAATCATTGTTATTTGGCACTTATCATCCTTTGTAAGATTATCAAGCTTCCGCAACAGAAAAGTTCTCAAAGCATCCTGCAAGTGAGATATCAGAAAAGAAATCTGCTGTACAATGCAAGAAATTGAAACCAAGTCGATATACAAAGCTTTGCAAGAAAAATACAATCTTATGTAGGTTTGTGATGAATGTTTTAGCACAACAATGATTAAGAGTATACCTAAGATTTAATTAAATGTAGCTATAATTACATTTCTATTTTTTTAGGGTGGCAGCTAGGAAACAGTCTATCAAGCATTATGCATCCCCACAAACCAACCAGGTTAACTTTAACAATATGGCAACTTCGTCAAAGATTTGCCAATTGGAAATAATATGAAAATAGGAAAAAGAAATCAAATTTTTTTTTCCATGGCTTAATTGGTCTTCATTTGTTCTTGGCTTACAAGAGTTCCAACACTTGAAATAGGATTCAAAGTAAATCCCTCCATGGTTTTATTGCCTGCTGTTTCTTGATTGAAATTCCCTTGCCGGTGGTTCCAAGGGAAAGCAAGAATTTGTGGCTAATGTTTCAAGAGGTAGTAGCGTTGGAAAGGAGGGAACGACAGAATTCTCAGAGACAAGTACAGGCTTTTTAAAGACTTTTTGAGAATAGTACAATTTAATGCCTCTAACTGGTTGGGGTTCTTTTTAAGAACTTTGGAATTGCAATTATTCTTCAATAAAACCTAGATTGGGGTTCTTTTGTCTGATTCCGCTCTTTTAAGCAATGGAGCAACGTCTCCTTGGCTTTTAAGTTGTTTTTCGTTTTCATAAAAGTCTCAGCTTTTTAAATAAATAGTAATAAAAAAGAAGTGCCAAGAGGATGGTCAACACATCATTTAAAGATGAGAAGAATCATAACATTTGATCAGAAATTTCATATTGGTGGTAAATATGGCACCTGAATGTAATGGTGGACGACAATTTCATACTGCTCCTTTAGACCGGCAAAGAACACTAATTCCTCAACCCGACCATAACTGCAAGATATCATCTTGAAGACAATTAAACTTACGCTAATGAAAATTAAAAAGAAATTAAAAAATAAAAAATAAAAAAAGAAAGGGGGGGGGGGGGGGATTCTAAAAGAATAAAAGGACTGCAGGACAAAGCACGTGTAATTTGTGCAACTAACAAAAATTAGATGATGCACACAAATCATTAAGTTACCGTGCACAGTCATTAAGTTGCAAAGATTAAGTGAACAAATGTTTTTCTTACTTGTTCGCTTGCACTTATAAATTTCAGAGTGATCTCCTCAAAGGATAAAATGTAGTTGATCTGCACAAAAATTCCGTCTTAGTAACAACACACATCTACATGAAAGCCAAAGAAAACTATTAACCTACAAAATCTCCAATAGTAAGTTGCAGAAACTTGATTGATATGACAACAATTTCTAATGATCAGTTTGGTATCAAGTAAATCACTTGGCATAACAACAACCATTTAGGAAGACAGATACAACCAATAAGTAAATAGGCAAACTAAATAGAATAAGAGAGAGATTTCACTTTGGCATAGAAGGATGCTGCTCTGAGGTAATCCCTCGATGCTAATGCCTCTTCAGCCTGCATCATAGAAACAAATCAACCTCCAAATTGGCAGCGCTAGAAATTTTACAATATTATGATAAGAAAGTAGAATATTAAAAAAAAATAGCTTTCACAATGCACACAAGCTATCTAGCCAGTACCTGAGCCAGATAGACTTGATCTCTCTGAAGAGAATCACGGCAATGGGCTAGTGATGCAGTGTACTCTTTCATGTCCAAATAAACCTTCCACATATCTCGGCCTTCATCGTTAACAGAAACCTATGTTAAAGGGAATAAATTCTATTATCATTACAATGTGGAATGAAACCCAAAGAAAAGGAAAGAAGAAGGAAGAAGTAGAAGACATACCTGAAAAATGGAGTTTTGGTCATAAGCATAAAATAAACCTGCAGTCGCATCACTACATAATCCAAGGATACCCCTTGGGATTGCCTCTGCTGTCTGATCAAACTGGAGTTCCTCAACGATTTGCTCATTAATTCTATTTACAACCTAGAAATAATTAAGAATTCAAGATGCATTGAAAGCTAGAACAAAAGAATTCATAAACAAAAGAAATAAAGAAAAATGCATCAGATAGGAAACCTTGTGAGAAGGTCAAGAAACCTCGTCAAAATCTCAAGGACATGAATTCCCATACATACCAACTTATTAAACACATACACAAGAAAATCAAACTCCCTTTATTGAGTTCAAAAAATATTCCGAAAGGTTGCATGTGGTACAAGTAAAAATAAAGCTTTATTATAAAAATAAATAAAATAAAATAAAAAATGAACTAACATGAGTAGCTTAGTCAACTCACCTTAACCTTGTTACCAATTAGAAGCAAGAAATGAAATTCAGACACTGCCAAGGAACTTGGTTTAACAGATCCAGAATTTTCAGTTAACTTTGAATAATCCAAAAGAGCCTTGTTTTCAACAAAATTTTCATCCCCATTTGACGAACTGCAAAAAGGTTAGCATGAAAGGCTTATTAACAAAACAGTGTAATCGATTATATCGTTCATAGCTATGCTGATACATTAAGGACATTTGATAAACACTCTCATGTGTTTTTAATTCCTTCTTTTTTCTTTTTTTCTTTTTTTTTTCGGGGCTATCTATTTTTAAAAGAGTAAACAAAGGACTACTCATTGGATTAATAAAAAAAAAAGGGGAAAAACAATTTCCATTATCAACTTGTGTAGGTTCATATAATCTTCATTTAACTAAAACTTGCTACACCACTTGAATTTAATTCTTCTTCATTTTCCTTAAGAAAAAAAATGCCAAATGGAATTAAGGAATTAATAAAATATTTTTAAATCTTTGGAATTGGCCAGCAATAAGTAATTAAATTAATACTCTCAAAGATAAAATCAGAATATACCAACTCTTACCTATGCTGTGATCCAAAATTTAACTCTCCATGATAAATGCCAGCTCCAGAAAGCCATGCAAAATGCATCGCTCTTCTTTGCTTTATGTAGAAATGCAGTTCACTGAAATGATTAAACGTACCAATTTATAACGGCATTGTTCATCAATTTGTAGCAGTATGGATTACCAACTATTAGATGGTAAAAAGAAAATGATAGGCTAATGAATAAAAGATTCCAAGCGTCACTTGCCTATTAGGTATGTCACCAGGAAGCTCCATGAAATGCACTGCACGTTCTAAATAAGTAGAGAAGACAGTCTGGATATACATAAATTTAAGCAAACAGCATTGTTAACAAAAATACAATGTAGACCACTTATAATAGATTGGAACTTCTTTTTTGATGATTAAAAAGAATGGAACTAATTTATACTTGGTAGAGCTAGATTGCTAAGGGAAGGAAAATGGACATTCAAATAACTTCTGTAGGAGCTCCATGCATAACTATCTGAGAACTGACCACTGCTGGAAGAGGCAGGACTGCCAAGGATATAGTAGAGAAGTGGGAAGCAATTGACAAGTAAGAGACCCTAGACAAGACATCATATTTCCATGCTCTTTTAGATGGACCTTATATCTAGCCCTACGAATACCATGGGGATAAAGCAAAGTGAAAAAGAAGCCATCTTTATAATTACATAGCATACACTCATTTAATTTCTGGCCTTCAAATGCAAATTTTTATTTATTCATAATAACCACACAATTCTTCAACTCATCGTTCTACATCACTTCTAAACATTTTCTTCCTATTATATCTAACCCTAAATTCTCTGCTCAGATAATATGGAAATGAACTGTGGATAGGAAGAAAATTTGAGAACAGGGTGCTTCAGGGAGGGAAAATAGTGAAATGCAATACCAATCAAAATTTCAAGATCAATATGAATAGAAGATTAGTTCGTCACTTGAGCAACTACAAGAATTACAAAACTCAAAATGATAACATAAGAAGCCAAAATATGTATGTATGTATTTTATTTCACTGAAGAATGGAGAAAAGAAAGACACAAACTTCTGCAGCTACCATTAAGCTGAAGTCATGACAAGAGGTCTTGGTTAACAAAATATTAAATGCATTGATTTTAGTTGGTAGCCATTAATTAGTATAGAAATTTTATAACTACAGAAAATAATTATTAATGTGCAAACTTATTTTAGGACCAATATAACATTTTGGAAACGTTTGTACATAGAACAAAGCAATCTGAGCTAACTACAGAAACCTAGAAGGTAGATAAGGAGCATAATGTTCTAATGACGTATACAAGCCCATCTACATAATTAAAACATAAACTTGGCGTTTACAGCCAATGAAGTAAAGCATAAATAGCATAATAAAATTGACTCAATTTGGCTCATTAATACAATAAACACTATCAAAGGCCGGGTGAGAAACGCACCATAAAATAACATTTTTTTTAAGGAATCAGGGATTAGAAAATTAAATTACCTCCAACGATCCTATTCCAGTAAAAGAGTACAGTCGTGTTGGAGTAACAGCCATTACATAAAATCTCATTCCATTCAGTACGCTAGTTGTTTCCATCTGCAGAAAAAACCAAGCCAAGTAAGAGTTGACAGAATTGAAGTTGTGAACAGACAATTGTGTGCTAACAATCCATGATGACAAAATGAATTGTAGACAAGGAAGCGGAAAGTGAATAAAATAGAAAACAAATTAATAGGGGAGGTATTTTTTCAACCTTCAACTAGTACTTTGTAAAGTTTGCAAAGTTATTCAACGTTAAACTCATAGAATAGTCAGCTAATTAGTCTTAATGGATAATCGAGACAAAATTTTGAAATTCCCAGCAAAAAGGGATAGAGTGCTCGTCTGAACAGAAATTTTATAATTCTTCTGACATTCACTAAAATTTTAAATAATCATATCAGGAGGTCAAGTAGGAAGAAAGAAAAAAGATTGAAAACTACAATATGGAAAGGAAGACACAAATGAACATGATGTACCTGTAAATCCATAAAAGCTTCTGGAAGCTCTGCTAATTCGAAAAGAAACTTTACATACTTTTCCTTTTTTTCCTTCTCATCCACCGCAAGTTCAAATAGTTGTCCATTGTCAGTACCAAGAATGACCTCCTTTGTAGAAGCTGCTCTTGAAAGTGAAGCGTGTATTAGCAATAGTACATTAAATAGAGCCAACTATAATGCAAATTTCAACCAGTGAACAAAAGTAGGATTTGAAATCAACCTTCAGTAATATGTTGCCTATTCCAGGCAACAGTATTTACAACAAGACCTTTCAATCTGGGTAAAATTCGAGGTTTAGACCACTTTGCGTGCATGTAAAAAGTATCGGCACCAGCAGCACCAACAATTGTCGTGATACAATGACTACCTCCTGGATCAACAAATATTCTGTGGATGGATTGTTCTCCAGGCCGACCCACAGAAAGATCATAGTCTGTAATTCCAAATATGAAGTGTCATGCAATGTTCATTCATGTTATACTGAAAGATTTATGTCACAAAAGCAAGATTCAGATAAAAGTAAATAAAAAGAAAGAACGAAAGGAAAAAAAAAAAAAAAAAAAAGGCCCGATTCTGATTTAAAGGACGTCCTGATCAATTTTTTTTGTAATATATTTACACATTTGAGCTAAAAACACAATAAAGGGTTGTAAATGTGAGCTCCAACTATATCAGAAATTACTCTTTAACATTTTTTTACAAATGGGTCATGACTAAATTGAGATAAGACTACAGGACATCACTTTCCCTAAAGCTCAAGTATTATGAAGCTGAAAGCTACTTGAGTTCAGTTTCAATTTCTAAATGCACCGCCCTCGAAACAGAAAAATATAGATTTCGATTGAGTCAGCTAAATGAACAACTTGATAGGAATGCATTCAGTTTGCAGCTCTTGCTCCACATCAATTCTACTAGCAATATCACTCAGTACACGAGCCATCATACCCATTTAGGCGAATGATATTTAAAGACAAAAACATAACTGATCGAGCTGTTCGTCGTTGTTACTTAATTCCTGAATGAAATTGTTCCTTATCTAAAAAAAAAAATTCGTCATTGCTCAAATGTAATTAGATTAGATCGCATACAAGTAATTAGGTGAAGATGGAGAATCATACCGATCGAATCTCCCATTCCAAAGTCATAGCGGGTGACCCAACCTTTGCTGGTGCCTAACAAAATGACATCATTCCCAGCAGACATGCAGCTGATAACTCCCCTCCCTTTGGCCGCATACCTTTCCAGAAGATCGACGGTAAAAGCCGGCCTCCCTGGATCCATTTCTCAAAGCCTAGAGAGTTCAAGTGCGGAACCAGAAAATTGCCGGGAAATTCTACTCCGAGGAGCAGTTCGTCGGGGATCGCACGGGTAATTTGCGGGAAGGAGTTTACGCTCTTGGAAGTTGTGGAAACGCACCGTATTATTGCTTCCGGTTTGTTCAATTCGATTTGCAACAGATGCGAACCGAGTGGTTCTATTTTGTTTTAGGAACCGGTTTAACGACCCAGTTCGGTTGGTTTAGACCATCGGATTAAACCGTAAACGGTTTATTATTTAATTAACCGAACTGGATGCATGGGCGGTAAAAATATCGGAATGGATAACTCTATCCCTCAAACAACTCATATATGTTGGGATTTCTTTTGACTTTTAAATTATGTGAACTTACGATCTTACCCTTATTGTTTTAAAAGATTTTAAATTATTTCTAAATATCAATATATATAAAATCATAACAAATAAGGAAAAAATATTAATTAAACTTCCACTCATAAAAATGTCAATTTTCCTTCTAAATTTGCAATTTTATGAAAGTCGACAATGTATAGCTTACCCTCTATTCACCGTTCACTCATTATTATTATTATTATTATACGACATTTTTATATATTTTTATTTAGCTTGGGTCAATCCGAGGATTTTATTCCATGAACTCAAAACCGAACTGAGTCAATTCGGGTTCACAAAAATGAACCNTTCTGACATTCACTAAAATTTTAAATAATCATATCAGGAGGTCAAGTAGGAAGAAAGAAAAAAGATTGAAAACTACAATATGGAAAGGAAGACACAAATGAACATGATGTACCTGTAAATCCATAAAAGCTTCTGGAAGCTCTGCTAATTCGAAAAGAAACTTTACATACTTTTCCTTTTTTTCCTTCTCATCCACCGCAAGTTCAAATAGTTGTCCATTGTCAGTACCAAGAATGACCTCCTTTGTAGAAGCTGCTCTTGAAAGTGAAGCGTGTATTAGCAATAGTACATTAAATAGAGCCAACTATAATGCAAATTTCAACCAGTGAACAAAAGTAGGATTTGAAATCAACCTTCAGTAATATGTTGCCTATTCCAGGCAACAGTATTTACAACAAGACCTTTCAATCTGGGTAAAATTCGAGGTTTAGACCACTTTGCGTGCATGTAAAAAGTATCGGCACCAGCAGCACCAACAATTGTCGTGATACAATGACTACCTCCTGGATCAACAAATATTCTGTGGATGGATTGTTCTCCAGGCCGACCCACAGAAAGATCATAGTCTGTAATTCCAAATATGAAGTGTCATGCAATGTTCATTCATGTTATACTGAAAGATTTATGTCACAAAAGCAAGATTCAGATAAAAGTAAATAAAAAGAAAGAACGAAAGGAAAAAAAAAAAAAAAAAAAAGGCCCGATTCTGATTTAAAGGACGTCCTGATCAATTTTTTTTGTAATATATTTACACATTTGAGCTAAAAACACAATAAAGGGTTGTAAATGTGAGCTCCAACTATATCAGAAATTACTCTTTAACATTTTTTTACAAATGGGTCATGACTAAATTGAGATAAGACTACAGGACATCACTTTCCCTAAAGCTCAAGTATTATGAAGCTGAAAGCTACTTGAGTTCAGTTTCAATTTCTAAATGCACCGCCCTCGAAACAGAAAAATATAGATTTCGATTGAGTCAGCTAAATGAACAACTTGATAGGAATGCATTCAGTTTGCAGCTCTTGCTCCACATCAATTCTACTAGCAATATCACTCAGTACACGAGCCATCATACCCATTTAGGCGAATGATATTTAAAGACAAAAACATAACTGATCGAGCTGTTCGTCGTTGTTACTTAATTCCTGAATGAAATTGTTCCTTATCTAAAAAAAAAAATTCGTCATTGCTCAAATGTAATTAGATTAGATCGCATACAAGTAATTAGGTGAAGATGGAGAATCATACCGATCGAATCTCCCATTCCAAAGTCATAGCGGGTGACCCAACCTTTGCTGGTGCCTAACAAAATGACATCATTCCCAGCAGACATGCAGCTGATAACTCCCCTCCCTTTGGCCGCATACCTTTCCAGAAGATCGACGGTAAAAGCCGGCCTCCCTGGATCCATTTCTCAAAGCCTAGAGAGTTCAAGTGCGGAACCAGAAAATTGCCGGGAAATTCTACTCCGAGGAGCAGTTCGTCGGGGATCGCACGGGTAATTTGCGGGAAGGAGTTTACGCTCTTGGAAGTTGTGGAAACGCACCGTATTATTGCTTCCGGTTTGTTCAATTCGATTTGCAACAGATGCGAACCGAGTGGTTCTATTTTGTTTTAGGAACCGGTTTAACGACCCAGTTCGGTTGGTTTAGACCATCGGATTAAACCGTAAACGGTTTATTATTTAATTAACCGAACTGGATGCATGGGCGGTAAAAATATCGGAATGGATAACTCTATCCCTCAAACAACTCATATATGTTGGGATTTCTTTTGACTTTTAAATTATGTGAACTTACGATCTTACCCTTATTGTTTTAAAAGATTTTAAATTATTTCTAAATATCAATATATATAAAATCATAACAAATAAGGAAAAAATATTAATTAAACTTCCACTCATAAAAATGTCAATTTTCCTTCTAAATTTGCAATTTTATGAAAGTCGACAATGTATAGCTTACCCTCTATTCACCGTTCACTCATTATTATTATTATTATTATACGACATTTTTATATATTTTTATTTAGCTTGGGTCAATCCGAGGATTTTATTCCATGAACTCAAAACCGAACTGAGTCAATTCGGGTTCACAAAAATGAACCCAACTCAACCCAAAAGACTAATCCAACCTAACCCTTATAGTTTAATATAAATTAATTTATAAATTCCAAAAGGCTAATCCAACCCACCCTTATAGTTTGGGGATAATTTCAATAATATAAATTTGTATTTTTCATTGAAATACAAAAAGTTAGCTGTCAGAGTAATTGGAAGAGGGCAAAATTGTAATATTTTTCAAGTTGAAGGTTTAAATTGCAAGATTGACTAAAGTTTCAAGTACATTGATCCAAACTAATATCAATTTGATATAGAAAGATATATATGACAGTGATCATTTGTGTTACTCTAAATGAGAGAGAGAGAGAGTTTGGAATTTAAATTTTATATCTACGTATATCATATGATTCAAGGACTAACACATCACCTTATACAAGTATTAAAAGTAATTTCCTTTGTAGTCTGCTATGAACAATTACACTCAAAGCAAGCATGGAAACCACGGAAAAAAACACAACATAGACTATTTATATAAACTGGAAAGCACACAATAAAGCAAGTTTCTTAAAAGAAAAAGGAAAACTATTTATATAAACTGGAAAACATTTTGTGGTATTTCTAGCAATCATCCAAAATGGTGAGGGTCACTGGAGATTGAGCGAGCAGGCAGAACTCAGGAGTGATTCTTTGAAAGCCTGAAACTTGAAGATATGGTCAGCTTCAGATGCCGCTCGAGTCTCTTCCAAATACAAACTTCCTTGTCCAGTCTGATACCACTAAATACCTCGTGCGCCAGCTGACCTGCTTGCTGAGTGTACCAAACCAGAAGGATTCAGATCAAGCGTTGAGTTACAACTAAATTGTGTAAGAAAGTTGAAATCTTCTAATGAAGAGAAAATCACCTTGCATATACAGAATACCAGAGCCACTGGGTGCTGCGACCCATGGAAACCCAGTCTCCAGGGAGTTCTGCAGCGGCCTGTTCTCCCCCTAAAGGAGCGAACTGTCCCAAGTGCTTGTACCTTTAAACAGGGAATAATTTTTTTTTTTTTTTTTTTTTTTTTTTTTGGCCTCAGATGCTGGTGGAATTATATATGAACTTTCTCATAATCTAATCTTCTACAACCAAGGAAAATAAGGGTAGAATGATGCACCATGAGATAGCAATACAAAATCTCTTTATTCCATGTCAAAGAAGGTACTAAACAGTAGTTTGAATCAGAAGTACAAATGTGAAGGAACCAAAGTTTTTTGGGTGTTTCTTAACTGGATTAATTGAGACATGAATTGGAACTAACTTTTACCATATGTATATGTCGCACAGCTAAAAACTAGCACTTACGGCATCTCGTTGCTAGCACTTGAGATTTAAAACATAGTGCATAGTCCTTCCATATTTGTCATTTTGTTTTGAAAATCTGGCATAGATTTCTTGAGATATTCATTGAGATTTCTTCGATGGAGGTTTAGAGTGCAGCTCAAATCAGTGCCTATTTTCTTGGTACTTATCATTTATCAAAGATTCTAAACAATTGAAGATTCTTAATGAACTTTTGATCTAGTTCTGTCTTTTTTTTCTTTTCTTTTTTTGGTTTTGGTTCCATGGGGCACTTTTTCATAGCTGTTTTATCACACAAAGACATTTAAAGATGTTTGCTTAAACTGAGAGTACTCTTCATTCGGTATGGAACATGGAATAGAAAGGATTGCAGCAGACATACCGGAATGGAAGAAACTGATAACGTCCAGAACTCTTAAAACGTCGAGGGCCTTCAGGGTTCTCAGTGCACTGCTCCCTACGGTTGAAGCACCTGCTAAGATACGCACCTTGTTGGGCAGCAACCTGAACATGAAAGCATTAATTAAATACTGAGAGCTGAGTTGAACATGCAATTTTACATCAATGAAGATGTGCAATTACCTGTGCAGTAGCTGGTAGATTTTTCATCTGCGTGTCAGCATGAGAAAGAGCCGACTTAAATCCTTCAATATCTACTTCGTCCTCATGTCCCTGAGAATCTTTCAATAGATCTTTTACATCACGTAGATGTTTGCTCCTCAAATATATTTCTACTTGAGGATACCTAATGAGGATATCATCTATAACATCTTGAAATTCTGTAACTGTCAGGGTTCCAGAGTTATCTTTGTCTGCAGCTTCAAATATGGCGGCAATATCTTTCTGGTGAAAATACCATATTGCAATTGATAAGCAATCAAAAACTATAGTAGTTGATTCTAAACTAATGCGAAAAATCCCTCCGCAGCCCAAGAGAATCCCAAAAGTCAAATTCTTGAAAACTGAACAGAATTTTACAACTTCAATAAAGTGGTAAAATGGATGAAAATCTAGGATCTTCAAGAACATCGATCAAATTTGATTGCTGTACGAAAATGCCCCATCAAAATCAGTTTTCCAGACATACATGTACTAAAATATAATCAAGCAGCTATAGCATCATATACCATAATTTTGCGTTGGTCAATTGTAGCACAATCACCAATGGCATACACATTTTGAGTGCCCTTCACTCGAAGCCATTCATCAGTGGTTAGAATGCGTCTACTACCCTATATGTCAGAAATAACTAATAGTTAAGAATAGAATAACAGCCCATGGAAAGAATTAGTGCATCATGAGAAAAATATACGACAAGATAGAATGAACTTTTGTTTTATCCATTCTTCCTGGCCGTACTTAATACTTACAAACACATAAATCTTAACCAACAAACCTGGCCAATTTGCTCCATGAAATCCTTCACAACAGGACGAGTCATGATGCCTGTAGACCACACAATTAATCCATGCGGTATTGAACAGACTTCTCCAGATGATTTCACCTTCATCTTAATTTCCTTATCAGATACACTGATAACTCGACATCCTGTGTGCACATCAATACCATCTCTTTGGAATTTTTGTTCGGCAAATGAACTAATTCTTTCATCAAACCTGCATTAAGCAACCAAGATTTCATCAATTTGTCAAACCAATAAATCAATATAAAACGTTGGTGAGATTGCCAGGAGAGAGCCTTGAATTAGTTTCTTCGGGTGACAAAAAAAGCAGGCTTAGTTTGAACTCTCAGTTCTTCCTTACGCATTCAAGATGTGATCTCCTGATTGAATCACTGAAATTTTCACCAGATCTTTAACCGTAGGATATAAATAAACCAAATCTTCTTTAAAGAAGTCGTGAAGCTCGGCAGCAAATTCAACCCCGGTGGGACCCCCTCCAACAATAACGAAATGAAGATTTCTCCTTCGCTCTTCGTCACTTAGACTAGGAATCACAGCCATTTCAAAGCAATCTATCACACTTTTGCGGATCTTCTGAGCATCTTGCACTTCCTGAAATGGTTACCCAAATCATAACATGGGAATTTACGGGACAGACAAACTGCCTAATGTCAAATGGCTAACCCCAAAGAGATGTATATCAAACTATGAAAATAGATCTGCTTACCTTGAGAAAATGGCAGTTCTCCTTGACACCAGGAGTATTAAAAGTATTAACTTGCGCTCCCATTGCTATTACCAAATAGTCATATTCTAAAGCAAACTCCCTATTTCCAACCAAGTTATTGTCAACTAATGACCGGCAGAAAACCTTTTTGTTTGCAGCATCAATCTTAGTGCATTCAGCTTCCCAGAATTTAACTTCACCTTTTCTCTATTGCAGAAGGAATATTGTTGTAATTAGGCAGCTTCATAATTTCGATTAAATACTAACAGAAGACACTATTCTTCAGAAAATTAAACAACAACTATACTCTTCTCCTAGCGAATTCTTTTTTCTTTTGTGAAAATGTACAGTTTACAGCTTATTCATGTGGTGCTTCACACAATTCTTTCTGTAATACACAATTTTATTGATTAATTTAGATTGGAAGTCTTTTGAATTAACCCTTAGAATCAAGCTTAGGGACCCCTAGGCTGTGTTCTTCCTCTCTTTTTTGACGATTACATGGTGTCAAGTTTCCTATAAAAAAAGAAAAACCATACTCTTCTCCTAATTCATTACTTGCATAATATGATGCTATTGATCAAATTGAGCATATGACACAAATTACCTTCTTCATGATGTTTCGAACAGGTTCGACAATGCTCCGTGCTTCAACTGTTCCACATGTAACGCTAGGCAATAAAGGAGTAAATGAGAAATAATTCTGAGGCGAAACAACCTGAACATCATATTTCGATGCATCCAGATCCTTGAGGAAACTGGTACCGGCCCATCCTGTTCCAAGCACCAGAACTCTCTTTTTTGGGCACTCCTCAATAGGACTGCTAGCGTCTGATTGTGAATCTGCATATGCCAATAGACCTCCGCTACTGAAGCCAAAACAAACCATTTCAGAGTCAGCTACTTTAACAAATACAAAACTAAAGATTTGATTAGTCCCTTTGAGATTCTTCCATTTAGTACTACAAACTACTGAAAGAAAACAGAACTGAATCAAACGAAATGAGAGGTTAGCGCTCAATAGAATTTTATAGATTTCATCAATTTTTAACCATCACAACCGACGATTAGTAAACTACTTCCATTTTGAGAATGTAAAATATGAGCAAGCCAGTCGGGGATGGAGAAACTGAGAGCTATAACATGAAAATCAGAGCTTAAAGTTTCGAGATCTACGCCATGGTTTCAGTGACCATCCATTACCGTCACTCCATCGTTATACAAACTTAAATAATCTATTCCCAGACCTATAGTCGATCATCCATGATTCTTGCAACTCGTAACAAAACAATTTTAAAGCTGTTGAAAGTTAAAGCAACAAATCTCAAATCAGGTAGAAGAAGGAAAGGCATTTTCCTCGATTATTTCTTCCATCTCAAATTAAGAGTGAGAAAAATACTGTTAGATATGTGAATTTAGGAAGAATCAATGAAAAATAGAACGCGAGGAGAAGCAGAAACCTGAGGGTGCTGATGACCAGAAGCTTTGAGTATGTAGGGGAGCCATGAAAAGCTCTCGAAGCTCTAGTGAAGAAGGAGAAAAATCTCATCTCAGCCAAGAACACAATGAGAACTCGGACAAACAGAGTGGGTATAGAATTCTGTCAAAGAAGAGCTCTTTTGATTGTATGACAAACAGAACGGGCGTAAACGCGCTACATAATTTGCACATAATATAAATATATAATTTCAATTATACATAATTTATAAATAAATTTGATATTAAATCTCAGGAACTGGATAATTATAATTAATTTTAATTTATATTATATATAAAAATTAAAAAAAAATTAAAAAAAAATGTATCCTCGTCATTTTGTCCACGTAAGCATTATAATTAGTTGCTACTTATGCCACGCGGGCAAAATTTTGTATAATTGGATGAGGGCTTTGGCTTTGACGCCAAAACATGCGGATCTACACTTACCAAATCCCGACATCTGTACTATTTTCGTTTTACCGTTTGTATATATATATTTATTTATTTATTTATTTATTTTTAATTTTTTAAGTCAATGATTGAAGACTTTTAATTAAGAAAATAAATAAAATGGAAATTGATGTCAACTCTTCACATGTAAATGATATGAAATTAATTGAAATTATTTTGTGTATAATTTAGGAGATAATACTGTTTAGCGTGATTAATATTAATCAACGTTGTTTATTGTTAAGTTAATATTAATCTATTTTGAGTAAGTATTAATTCATCTTAAACTTACCTTGGTTTGGACAAAAGAAAGTTTTCTCTCTTTTAAAGTTATTCTCTATTCTTCAACTTTTATAATTCTTGGAAAAAGAATATGTGTCACAAATAATTTCATTTTTTTTTTCTAATTTCTATATAAATGATATACATACTATGCTCGTTTCATTTCCTTATATCGAGATAGAAGATGGAATCCAGGTGGTTAGAGTTCCGAGCTAAAACTGTTAGGAATCACGATTCTCTGCAATGGTATGATATTGTCCACTTTGTGTATAAGCTCTCATGACTTTGCTTCGGCATTCCCCAAAATGCCTCATACCAATAGAGATAGTATTCCTCACTTTATAAACCCATAATCTTTCACTAAATTGACCAACGTGGGACTCACTGCCAATAATCCTCACTCGCTTACTCTTCTAAGTCCAATAACGATCATGAGAAGTAATCCTTCCATAACCCACTATTCTTCCATTCACTTCTTCTAATGTTTCTGATACTAACTAATTTATTCGGACAGACCTTTTGATCCCGAATCTGAGTCTCGCATTAAATTAAGCGAAAATCAAATTAAAAGTATAAGTTGCGATATTTATGAACGTTCATGATATAAATCAATTGGATTAGAAAAGGAACGTCTCATAAATTTATAAACTATACATAGTTTTAAAATAACGTAAAGTTATTGCAAGAAATAGTAGGACGAGACATCAAAACACAAAGAAGTGTATTCGAGGCGTAAAGTGAAGTTCTAAAATGGCTGTCTTATTCTTAGTTCCAACAAAAATGTTCCAAGCTATTACCAACAAGGCTTTGCCTTTTCTTGCTCCTTTTTGGATTTACACCCTTTATTGGATTGTTTGCCAAGAATAGTATCAACATATATCTTAAACCCATTGATTTTTTTTATTTTTTAAAAATTAAAAAACATCTTTAAAATATTTTAAAAATTAAATAATATAATTTTTTAAGGCCCAATAATAATATTATTAAACTATAAAATTAAATATATATATATATATTTTAATTAATTTAGAAGCCAATAAAATGTCAAAATATGAAATATTTATAGTCACCTCATTGTTACGTGCAATGAAAAGGACATGATAGATTGCTTGAGGATATTTTTAAATCAGGTTCGAGGGAATTGACACATAGAATTAAACCAGCGCCAATCGACAACCTATCAATAACAATAGTGGAGGCAGTTACAAAGATTCTTCTAAAAGCATGGAACGAATGCTTCACATGGGTCTTTGTTAAAGATGGGGTTCCCAATTGGCAGTTTATACTGGTTGTCTAGTATAACGCTATATCATACAGAACAAGCAATACCGAGAATGCGATGACATGTAGTGTCTTGATTGACAAGTAGAGTGAACTTCGATGATAAGACGCTCACTCGAAACGGGTGGAGGAGAAATTCCGGCAATTAATTTATTGCAATGGTTCACTCCTACCCAATTATACACATTAAAAACATTTATTATAATAAAATAGATTATAAAAAAAAAAATTAAATTAAAAATTATATTATAGTTTCTAAATTTAAAATGTTTTAAATTTCTTCTAAGACATATAAATAATTTTGAAAAATATTTAATTTGTTGTTAAATTTTGTGTTTAATAAAATTTAGTTTCACCTAAAAATCCGAAATTAACATTATTATTCCCAAAAAGTCCCTAATAACCCTCGCCGTCATTCCACCGTGCAAAATGCCTCACTCAACGACCTCAAAAGTTTCTGGTATTTTCTATAAAGTGCCCAATAAAATATGAAATTAGAGACGTGCCCAATAAAATATGAAATTAGAGACGTGCCCTATTCTTGCATGCCAAGTATCACCGCACTGTCCACCGCCTCACTTTTTCTCTTTTGCGCGGAAACAGGAAAGATCGGAAAGATAGGAAAGATGTTTGCCGTTGCTCCGAGCAGCGGCGCCCGACTCCGCTGCAACTCACCGAACCCGCTCCTCGCGATGCCGGCGACGACGATGGCGACGGCATCATCCGTACGGTATGTTGTCTTCATCGATTGTTGACGCTCTGTTAATAACTTAAAATAGAGTCTGTGTTTGGTATCCGGTATTTTTTTCCTCATTTCGTTTTTGTTTGCATTTAGATCGAATGTTTGGACTATATATCTGGGGGAAAACTATTGAAGTATTTGGTCGTCTTCCTGAAATAGTTAGGTCAATCGTTTTAATTTCTCAGTCGAACTACTTCAAGCATTGGGAATTTGGCATTATTGATATTCCTCTTCCTGTTACGGCCTCTGTTGATCTCCATGTAAATTTTAATCGATTGCCTTTCTGAGGATTTTGGTTCTGATTTGATCTTGATTTAGGTACAGGGATGTGGTTCTGAAAGGATGTTTCAAGCCCAGCCAAGTGGTTGTGCCCCAATGTCGCCGATTGGATTGTGCTAATTTGGGCACAAATCTTGTTTTGTCTATTAGCAATACTAAACAGGAACCTTGTAAAGAACTGAAGTTTTCCTCCTCTAGAGGTATGAAAATTTTTAACTGTCGAGTTTCTGTTTTGGTCTGAACATTTGCACAGATATTGTTAAGTCCTGAAGTGTACACAAATTGTGATGATAGATTATAGAACATCTCCCTTTTTGTTTACTCTGTCTGGGGATTATACTCTTGATTCTTGATTTAAATTCAATAGGATAAGCTTATCTTTGGAAATCGGTGTATGAACAACCCAAAACCTTGCTCTGTAGTGCATACCGATAACTGGTCTCTTTGGTATTCTTTTGGAGGAGTGCATTGATCATATCATTCAGTCAGGATTTTTGCTGCATTGTTCTCGTATCTCATGATACTTTAACCAACTTTTGGTATTTGATTCAATGCCATAATATTTGTAGTTGGAGAAGTGATACTAATGTTGATTCCAAATATTATGATTTCCAGGAATGCTCATGTCACACCTTTCTGCAGCAGCATCCCCAACTCTAGGTGGGGAACAAGGTAGTCTATTCCACAAACTTCCACTTCTACCTCCACGAAAGTATGCTAGAAAGAGTCCTCAAGCATTCAGAGACGACTCTTATGGTGTAAAACGCCACTCTATGGTCACCAAAAAACCAGAATGGTGGTGGAGGACTTTGGCTTGTGTTCCCTACTTGATGGCTTTGCAGATGTCTAGTACAGCATATTATCTCTTGCCCTTGTTGGAACACTTGAATGTTGATAATCTTATATTCTATGTCCCCGGAGCTGTTCAGAACTTACCGTGGTGGTTCCCCATGTTGTACTTCAACCTCGCATACTTCGGAGTCGTGAGGAACAAGGAATTGCCTCATTTCATTAGGTTCCATGTCATGATGGGGATGCTATTAGGAACCGCGCTTGACATCTTATGGTATACAAGCAATTTCATGCCACTCATACATTACAATGGTACATACTCAATGCAATATTGGGCAGCAGTGGGGTTCATCTACATTTCCATCCTGTCCTTGTGCATAAGGAGTTCTCTCTTGGGGACTTATGCCAAAATACCATTCATATCTGAAAATGCTCTTATCCATACCTTTTTCAGTACAGGGCGATATTTTCGACCGTTCTAGACTGCAGTGAGGTATGTATATGAGTTAAGAGTCGTAGAGGTAGATTAATAAAGAACCATATTAGGCTTTTGATCAGATGTTGTTTGGGGATTAATAGAGAGCCAGATTAGGCCTTTGATCTTATGTTGTTAAATCATGTGAGCAAAACTGGGTTTAAGATCTTATACTCTTTTAACTGTGACTGCCAATTTTCATGGCTATAATTGTTGGTCATCTATCTGAATTCTCTCAAAGCTTTTTTCTTTTTATCCCTCTAAGTTAAAATGAAATTCTTCAGAACTTGCTGAATTCTTGTGGTTCGATTCATAATCAATAAGCAGTTGATGAACAACTATGTAATGAATTAGGGGTACTTTTTTTTGGAGTGAAGCTCTCCTTTTATGAATTATGAGTACTTTCGAAAGCAGCGGTAGATATGTTCTTTCTTTTAAGGCACTTTAGTATATTTAGAACTTTTAGTTTTTTTTTTTTTTTTTTACTTGATCACAAAGGTCCCATTTTATTACCATAATTTGTTTTCAGATTTCAAGGTATAAAAATAATTTTAAAATTTTATTTTTGCTTTTGGAATTTGGCTATAAATTCAAATGCTCTCTCAAAAAAGAGGAAAATCATTGTTAAATAAATACAAAACATCAACTACCTATTAATTTGGTTCAAAATTATTTAAATTTTTTTCTTTTTGGGTATTGTTTCATCAAATCAAAACTCAACTAAGATGCTCAGATTAATAAATAGAAGGAAGGCAGTAGTTTCAGTTTTTGATAACTTTTTATAAATAGATAGAAGGGAGAACAATAACAGGGTCGTTGTAGTATAGTGGTAAGTATTCCCGCCTGTCACGCGGGTGACCCGGGTTCGATCCCCGGCAACGGCGTTTTTTCTTTTTGTTTTTATCTGATAGCCGTTGCCAAAATCTTGACTTTTTGGCCATTTACGGATAGGGTAATTTGAATTCTTTTTGTAATTATTTGGGCATTGCCTTGATTTTGATTTGGATATTTCAAGAAATTTCTTCTGAACTCAGAGAACAAAAAATTTGTCATATTTGGATGGATGCATATACACTTGGTTTAGATGTAAAACTGTGAACTTTTAGTTTACCTATTTCTCATGTACACTGTTCTTTCAAAATTTCTTCAGACAACAGTGAGTGAACGAGTTCTTGCAACCTGCCAGCACCAGGGCCTGGCCTGAACACCGAATCGTTTCCACGCACCGAGCACGGGTCAGCTCCTCCTTCCGAGTTCCCAATACACCATGCCCCTGGTGAAAATCTGTTTTTTGTTCGAGCAAGCAGCTGTTTATCTATCTTGTCCAACACTGGATCATCCTTGGCAAACTTCCGAGCAAACGGAGCATTGCTGTTCACCATTTTATTGAAGTCCTTCATTGTCAAAGACAGTGGATGCTGCTTTGGAGGATTGTCCCAAGCAATGTAATGGAGGTCGTGACTTACTGCGGTGCGACGAAATTCTTCATTGTTGCAGATTACCGTGTGAAAATAGCCCTCTGGCGACGAGAGAAAATTCGTGTAATACATCAGGATGGTTCGTGGGAGATTATCCCATCCCCAAATGCAATACTCGACGAACGATCGTGTTAGCATTACCCATGCCGAACCTACAAATAGGGAACAAGTCACAATTTTTAACGTAAGAAACATTGTTCTTAGACCTATAAGTTTATACCAAAGAAATATTAGAAACGACTACAAACAAGAGAATGTCGAACTGAAATACAGCCCAAGCCCACTCCTAGTAGATATTGTCTCTTTGGGCTTTCCCTTTCGGCCTTTTGGGCTTCCCATCAAGGTTTCAAAACGCATATGTCAGGGACAGGTTTCCACACCCTTATAAAGAATGTTTCGTTCTCTTATCCAACCGATGAGGGATTTTACAATCTACCCCTTCGGAGCCCAGCATCCTCGATGACACTTGTTCCTCTTTCCAATCGATGTGGGATCTCTCAATCCACCCTCCTTCGGGACCTAGCGTCCTCGAGGACACTCATTCCTCTCTCTAATTGACGTGGGATCTCACAATCCACCCCCTTTGGGGCCTAGCGTCCTCGCTGGCACACTGGCCGGTACTGGTTCTGATATCATTTGTAACAGCTCAAGCCCACCGCTAGCAGATATTGTCCTTTTTGGGCTTTCCTTTATGGGTTTCCTCTCAAGGTTTTAAGACACGTCTGTTAGGGAGAGGTTTCAACACTCTTGTAAAAATGCTTCGTTCTCCTCTCCAACCGATGTGGGATCTCACAAATAGATAAGAGAACAAATGCACCAACATTTGGATTACTGCAGGAAAGAACTGGAATACATACTAACCTGTAAACAACTGGAACGATGTCGGAAGCGAGCGTCTTTGAGTTGTCCAAGAAAGTTCCGATTTTCTGGACAAGTAAAGACCTGGATCAACGATGATCGGTTTCGCTCGATGACTCCTGAAACGATACATAGAAGTTAGTTCTCATAACATGAAAATACTTAGAATTACAAGATCAAAACAAAACTTCAAGGCATTAACTATTACTTACAATTTCCACCCCGCAATCTGTGAATGCTCAATAAAATTGAAATTTCTAGTCAAGTTGGAGAACACATAAAGCAAATCTGCAATGTTGAAGAACACTTTAATCACATTGAAATACATTCATCAATAGGAACTGGAAGTGTACTAACCATCTTGTGTCATCAATGGATAATCTGAAGCACTTAAGTTTATAAACCAGTCCCAATCCAAACTCTCTCTCAACAAAATCGCTATCGCTTGAAGCGTGCAAGCGATCATCGTAGGTCCTTTATAAGTAACCAAATTGGACTGAGCCATTACACGCACATTTTCGACCTCATTGAACGTTGAATCAGCCTTTACAAGATTAGTCAGCTCCAATCTTTCACGAGGCGGAGCCTCGAGATCCATGTGCAGAACATATTGATTCCTTGGGTGATATACAGCCTGCAATGTCCTCATCATTCTGCGGCTATCCCCCTTTGTACCTGAAATTAGATAGGCCAATCTTGGAGGTTCCATTTTCAAAACACCACTAGCTTCTTCCAATGATCTTTTTAGTTCAGGCTCAATGAAATACCCACTAGAATCCTCCTCTTTTGGGAAAGGTATAGCATAAAATGGCAATTGATTATCACTTTGTGAAGGAATAAACAGCCCAAAAGTAGCTGTTAGAAGCAGGGAAACTGAAATGAGCAGACTGGCAAAGAATGGGACAATCCATTTTCTATCACGAGAATTCATGTTCTTCCTCATCCATTGCTGATTTAAAAAGCTACCCACATTGGCTTTACGCCCAATCATTCCGGATAATGCTATTAACCACAGATTGATATCTCACAAAGTTACAAGTTCTATCACTCACTGCTCTGCCAAAACCTCCAATGGCCTTAGAAGAAGAGGAAATAAAGAAAATCATTGCTCAGAAACAACCATCACAAGCTCAAAAGTGAAACCCATTTCATAAAAACATCGATCTGTCCACAAACCGACGGGGTAAATTAAAGAGAAGTAACTCAAGATTGAAATGTAGGAAGAACAAAACGGCAACGAAGTAAATGCAATTAAGTCGAATCACCCAATTAATCAAAGAACAAATAACAGCTAGATTTCCGCAATGTAAAAACACCAACAACGGCGCGTTGTTCCAACAAATTCAGATCTAAATCAATCGAAGTAAATTACAGAGCAAGTGCCAGAAAACACTCCGTCTGTGAGCTCCACAGAGCTCATAACAGAAAGAACAAAGAAACCCAACAAAAGGGGGGAAACAGAGAAAATCCTTACTGGGTATTCAGATAACGAATCAAAGCCCCATTTGGAGAGCTCAAATGAAATGGGGCTGAAGAAACTTAGAAGCAAAGACTTTTGGGCTGGTTTTTGAGTTGGTTCGATGGGTCAGGAACAGTAGGTGATCGGCCGAAGGAAGAAAGGGAAAATTAGAGCGTAAGAAAAGAGAGTGGAAATGGAGAAGAAAGCGCTCCCTGTGCGGACATGGCCGACTGAGCGGATTTGGTTTTGCTTCAAATGTTGGCAAAATAATAAATAAATCAATATTCAATAAAAATTGTAATATTATTTGTTTTATCTTTCTCCAACTTTCCCACGCTACACTTTGGCGCGTTTACTTCACTCACTAATAAACCCAATTATAAAATTGTAATATTTAAATGATTAGTTTAAAAAAATTGTTTCTTCCAACCCATAATTTTAATATTGAAATCTATTGTCCACTACAAAAGGATCCCGTTAGCAAATTCTTCTCATTTGAATAACTTTAAATTGGGTCGATTCCACATTCCAATCAATACAAGAACAACAACGTGCGACTCAAAATTATTCAAATCGTGCATAGCCCTACACCAAAGAGACATAACTCAACGAATAAGGAGTTCAACAGTGTTACCGAAACACTACTTAGAGAATATACCCAGGTTCAACAATACAAGACGTACAGTGAAGAGGTTCAATCTTATCCCTCACTACCGTAACAATGTTGTCCCTATCTTACCATTCATGCAAGACCCATTTGAACTGATATTTGGGTTGAATACCGTGCCATTATATGTGAGGAAGGACACCCAAATTTTATCTCTACTCTTATGTCATTTTAACCACGCCGATTAGGTATATACATACATCTATCGTTGTCTGTCCACCGTTTTCTATTTTTCACTATGGAATATTGACTTTGATAATGCTGAATACCAAATTTTTTCGGCCATTTTTCATTGTAGATAACATTTTTTAGTTACGGGTCATAATTTTCCATTATTAAAAGTGGGTTGAAATAATAGTAAATAATACCAATAATAAATTTATAGGTATTTAAAGATAATAGTAAAAAAAAAAGTGTGCGCTAAATTATTAGAAGTTAGGCGCCGTCCAAATTGGTTTCCACTAAGGCTGTTGAGGAATGGAAAATGAAGATCAAAGAAACAACATTTTAATTTGGTAACTTGTTTCATATTCAAATTAATTGCACTATGAATAATGGGAAAAGTTGGACGATAATGGCTAATAATTGAATATAATCATACCTTAGCTTCTTCAGCTTGTTCGTCAACTATCCAAAAGTTCACGAAAGCACACTTCAACATAGCCTCCTGTGCCTCGACACGAAAGATGCCTCGACAAACCCAATAAGATTCTTTCAAGGAGCATCATAGGAAAGAAAGTCCCTGAAGGTAGCCTACACCTCGATCCTACTTACCAACGATTCTTCTCGACCTGGATAGTCATCCTTGACTGCCTTGGCTTTCTCCTTGACCCCTAGTTTTCGTCCCTCAACCCTCCGCCTCGAGCACTCTCCTCCAACATGAACCCTAAGAAAGTGTCGGGTGGGGTCAATATAATAGAGGATATCCCAGCTTCAAAATATGCTTAGCTCAACACCACTACGACTAAAAGTGGTAGCAAATCTTTCGAGAATAAAGGAAGGAGGGAATCACAAATATTTAAATCATGCACAAAAATAATGCAATTGAATGGCATCAACCAACAAAAGTGCTTTGCATACCATTTTTATGCATAAATAAATTATCCATTAAAAAAAATAACAATAAAATATGTCCTACTTGTATAAATAAATTTTTGAAAATTAAATGATTAGAATAAAATATTTATAAATATTATGATTCAAAAAAAATGCGAAGAATTAGCAAAGCAAAGGCATGACGGCCCCCGAGTTTCTCTCTCTCGCTGTGTTGTGTCCAATGTCATATCATATCATGCAAGAAGGGCATAAGAATAAGCCCCTCCCGCACACGTCATTGCCTTCCCTTATACCCAGGTCGCTCATTTCTTCATTCAAATTCATTCATCCCTCCATCCCTCCAACGCCCCCAACCCTTTAATTTTCCACGAGATCTATCGCAACGCTTTCAATATGAGCATCTATCGAGATTCTTTCTATTTCCAATAAAACCCCATGTTTTTTAGTTGAATTTTTTTGGGTTTTCTTTTTGTTTTCCGCGATTTCTCTCCGATATCGTTTCTGGGTTCAATCTGGATTTGTGATTTACAGAGTTAATCGGAGATTAGAGAGGGAAATGGGTAGTGGGGTGGATGAAAATGGGGTCGTGTTGTTTTCTTGTGAGGAGTTGAGTGAGATGAGTGGGGTTAAGTTCGGTGGAGACTTTGTGGAGGTCACTTGTGGCTGTACCAGTCATCGATATGGCGATTCTGTTGGAAGGTTGAGGGTTTTTGTTAATGGTGAACTTGAAATCACCTGTGAATGCACTCCTGGTTGTCATGAAGGTTTTTCTCTCTCCCTCTCTCATATTCAATATTCATTAACATATCTTGAATGTATGATAGCTGACTTCTTTACTCGATTTTTATGGGGTTTCTTGTGATGAGATTCAAGATATAGTTCTTCGTTCTTTGTTCTTCTCAGTTCTGTTTTGATTTTTATGCATGCTTTGGTGGGTTTGTCCTTGTGTTTGTCTTGTCATGGATTTGAAAAATGAGGTTTGACGTTAATGGCTGTCACTTTCTGTCCCTGCATTCATTGGGGTTGTGGATAGGGTTAGGGTCTTAAGAGGATAAGAGAGGTAGTACTACGGATGGGGAGTTTAACGTTTCAAGTGTGTTTTGTTCATCAATTTTTGACAGTGGAGAGCAAGAAACACGTATGGTTTCATTTTTACCAATTTTCAATGATTCATGTGCCAGTTCTTGAGAATTTCTTGTTAAAACTTGTTAGAATTTGTTTGGAATGATTATCCTAAGTTCTTAATAAAAAAGAAAAAGTGTTTAAAAAGTCATCCCAATCTTACTCTCTTGGTAGCTTGAAGTCGGTATTTTCAAATCCATTATGAAATAATGGAAATGCTGTCTAGTTGTAACCGTCCAAGCCCACCGCTTACGGATATTGTCTTTTTGGGTTTTTCCTTCAAGGTTTTAAAACGCGTCTAGTAGGGAGAGATTTCCACATCCTTATAAGGGATGCTTCGTTCCCTTCTCCAACCAATATGAGATCTCACAATCCACCCCCTTAGGGGCCTAGCATCCTCGCAAGCACACTGCTCGGTATCTAGCTCTGATACCATTTGTAACCGTCTAAGCCCACTGCTAGCAGAAGTTGTCCTCTTTGGACTTTCCCTTTTGGGCTTCCCATCAAGGTTTTAGAACGCCTCTGTTAGGGAGAGGTTTCCATACCCTCATAAGGAATGTTTCGTTCTCCTCACCAACCGATGTGGGATCTCACACTAGTTTATGGTCCGGAGTTCTCTACAGTTGCTTCTTGTATTAGGTTTTTGGTACTAAGGTTCTGTTTTTTACTTTCTTGTTGGGTAGATCAATCATAGTAGCACACTACTTCTTTTGGTTATCCATGGCTGCTTTTATTTTATGATATTGTATTTGGTGAAACTTATTTTTTCATCTTGTCTTGACACAATAATGCGTTCCACCTAAGGATATGAGAGCTTCGTTCTTGTTCATGATTGTGTATCTGGTCGTCAAGGACATGAACAGGCAAACACCGGAGGAAAGTCCTTAAATAGCTCATTATGTTAAGATCTATCCAGATATAGAACACACAGCATAAGCTTGTAAAGATCCACTATCTCTCGGGTTGGTTCGTTATACAATTTTGATCTGTTGGTTGTTAACCTTCCTATGAAGGAAGGATCAAATGAGCTAAAGATAGTGTGAGATCCCACATCGGTTGGAGAGGGGAACGAAGAATTCTTTATAAGTGTGTGGAAACCCCTCCCTAGTAGATGCGTTTTAAAACCATGAGACTAGCGACGATACGTTACGGGTCAAAGCGGACAATATCTGCTAGTAGTGAGTTTGGGCTGTTACAAATGGGAGCCAGACACCAGGTGATGTGTCAACGAGGACGTTGGGCCCCTAAGAGGAGTGGATTGTGAGATCCCACATCGGTTGGAGAGGGGAACGAAACATTCCTTATAAGGGTGTGGAAACCTCTCCCTATCAAACGCGCTTTAAAACTGTGAGGCTGACGGCAATACGTAACGAGCCAACACGGACAATATCGGCTAGCGGTGGGCTTGGATTGGCTTGGGTTGTTAAAGATAGTTAGTGGTACATTAGTGATGCCGCTCTCATGTGGAAATTCTGTAAGTCCTTGCATGGATTTGTTATCTTATCAGTATAAATCAGATTGGTTCTAAATGATGGCAAACGGGCATGTTTTTCTTATTTGATTACTCTGCTTTATGGATGAGGTAATATTTGAGATGATCCTCGTAAGTCTTAATATTTGTTGTATGATCTTAATTCTTGTTCCTTAATTCTTAATTTGAATTATAACATGACGACTAGACAAGTTGAGTCCTGCTGCATTTGAGAAGCACTCTGGACGAGAAACGGCTCGAAAATGGAAGAACAATGTTTGGGTCATAGTTGATGGAGATAAGGTTCCACTCTACAAGACTGTGCTCCTCAAGTACTACAACCAGGCGCTAAAAAGCAGCAATGGATCCAGTAGATCCCAAAGTGGACGAGTCTGTCATCGTGATGAGTTTGTTCGATGTAGTAGATGCAACAAGGAACGCAGATTTCGACTTAGAACAGAAGAGGAATGCCGAATACACCATGATGCATTGGCTGATAGTAATTGGACTTGTGCTGATCTACCATATGACAGGTACGTTTAACCTCGAGAGCTGGTCTTAAAAAACATCATATGTATTACTCCTTTTTGTTTTGCAGAATAACATGTGACACCGATGAAGAACGAGCGAGTCGGAGGGTTTATAGGGGATGCAGCCGTTCGCCAACGTGCAAGGGCTGCACTTCCTGCGTCTGCTTCGGGTGTGATATCTGTCGTTTTTCAGAATGCAGCTGCCAGACTTGCATCGACTTCACAAGGAACGCAAACGCTTGATTCTGCAGAACAATTCTTCTGCTCTGATTATTCCCATTTCATTTCTTTGTATGATGCTCTTCTCATACAACATTTCAAGGACATCCAAGAAGAGAAATATCAGGTTAAACTCTGCCTTATTTAATGTCTTTACTGACCATTACAGCAGTACATTTAGATTCAGTAGTTCTATTGCCTTTCTATGATGAGTTTGTGTGATATTAACATAACAACGTATTGGCATGCGATTTTCATGGTCTGTTTCGTGTGTCTTAACGGGGATCGTTAATGGCGATTAGAACACGAAAACAAGTCGAAGTCACTGCAATATGCAGAGCTTTGAAGTTGTGATCAAAAGGCAGAGTGAGTATAAGAGTGAAGTGGTTGAATAGAGGTGGGAATATTGAATGCACAGTGGTTGGGTAGGAAATGAGGGTGTTGAAGCAAAGTGAAAGGTATAGCGCAGAAAACATGTTTCTTCTTTCTGTGCTAAAACGACCAATTCATCATAAATGAGAGGCAGCTGGAAGCTGGAATTCTCTTTGGCCAGCTGCCTACTTTTACAAATAGGAATGGAATATTCTTTATGTGGATAAGAGCTTTCTCACTTTTGATTCTTCCTCTATAAACTATGTTGTGGGTCAAAGTATGTGACATTCCATGAATAAGTAACGCACAAAGCCTTCAATTCTCTGCTAGCAAAGACTTCCCTTCTCCGTTAGCAGATATTGTCCACTTTGACCCGTTACGTGTCGCGGTCAGTCTCACGATTTTAAAATGCGTCTATTAGGGAGAGGTTTTTACACCCTTTTCCCTCTCGAAGTAGGGAGAGGTTTCTATACCCTCATTGGTTGGAGAGGAGAGCGAAACATTCTTTATAAAGGGGTGGAAACATCTTTCTAGCGAACATGTTTTAAAACCGTGAGGCTAATGACGATATATAACAAGTCAAAACAGACAATATTTGTGTTAGTTATGAATTTGGACTCTTAAAGAACATAAGAACAAATTCTGAATTTGGTCAGTAAAAAAGTGATATTTTGGAGAAAACATTGAATACTTGTACCCACCAAATTTACCCAAATAAATGTAGAAAGCTGAAATCTTTATAAATTTCATTAATTTCTGGTCGCCCTTACCATTATTACATTTCAATTTTTTGTATCCGACAGAACTTTGAACATATATTGAACTATCAATCTCTGTTCTTCCATTTTCAGCACTTCATTCATTGAGATCTTCCACCAAAATTGCAGCTTGATTCAAAATTTACAACTTTTAATTTCCTTCTCGTGTATTCAATCCATCCATTACTCAAATTTTTAATTAATTTTGAATCATTCTTCCTGTTTTAAGGGGGGAAATCCACGTGGGTATGGGTCTAAACAGTAGAAAAATCAAAAGGAATATGAACAGCATTGAAATCATAGCTAAGAAATGTTAATCAGACATTAGACAAGCTTTAAGCTAAGTTTTGATAATAATCTAAATCACATTAGAGGCGCTTCAGCGATATGATCTGATAATAGCTCCACAGAAAGTGCAAATAATGGCTCTCCAAGACCTCCAATAAAATGGGACGGAACAGAATCTAGTGGCGGTCTTCATGTCGGCGACGCTGGCCCCGCCGCCGCACCGGGAACAAAATCCAGCCGCCGGTTTGCTCCGCCGCACCTGACGAGTCTGATCCACCAGAAAACAAAAGCAAACCATTGCAGAGAGAGAGGAGAGAGAGAGAGAGAAGAGAGAGAGATGGGAGTTCGAAGTGCATGAGAGGCGATAAAGGTCGACCCTTTATATAAAGATTTTTCATCCTCCCCCACTTGCAATACCCACAAAAATTAATTGCGAGAAAAAAAGAAAAAAATCAATATAATTAAATTTATAACTCATTTTCTTTCAAAATAAGTATTAAAATATTTATAATTTGTTTTTTTTACAAACAATTAAAATAGGGTTTTTTTTTTCTTTCTTAATAATAAAAAAAGGTTAAGAAGAAGAATAGTGTGAAAGTACGAAATAGTACATGGAAGTTAGTTAAGTCACACGAGATGAGGTTTTGGCAAGAAGAGAGATGGGAATGGGCATTAATGGTAGGGTGCGTGTCATTTTGGTCGGTCATTAGAAAACAGTTGGAGGGTAAATGTTGGGATCAAATACTGGCCGTACAGCTGGAACGGATGGATTTGAGTATTAATTAATTAATTATGGAGCTGCCCCTGTTTAGATTAGATGCACTGTATGTGAATGGCGGCTTCTGATTGGTCGCTTTTTCATGTTATGGGCATTCCCACTACTTGCACTTGCACTTCTACCCTCCCATCTTTCCACTCAGCTACCCTACTACATTTACCAATAATATACCAACTCTAGAGGAATATTATGGTGCCTTATTTTCCAATTTTCCAATCACACGACTAAGAGTACGTTCACAAGAATCAAATTCAAAGAAATCGACGGGTACTGATGCAAATGGAAGAACTTTATTAAGGCTTGACATGTTGCAAACCTGCACGAAGAACACATTCACAGGTGATGCATGATCATCACTATATATGCCTAGTCCCGCAGTGAGGACACCCCATGTGTTTAGTTACAAACCGTCGAAGGACAAAGAAGGTATTAATAATCTATAATATTTTTTAGGTGTAAGCGTAAAAAGTAGTTCGAGATATCACTATATATTGGGTTATATATTGGGTAATCAATTAAAGAGTAGTAAAAAGGAGTTAGGAAAGTAACAAAATTAACCAATGAGATTCAATATGGTTATGCAAATAAGGGAAAAGAAAATCCCACTTTCTCATGTTGTACAATACAAAATTGTGAAAGTCAAAGCACAATGAATTTATAGCAATCTCATTTAACACCATTAAATTAGATTAGCAACCAAAATTAAGGTAACTTGAAAAGTCAAACAGCCCAATAAATCATTTCTAGGGATTTTCAAAACTCCCACCTAGACGCTAAGAAAAAATAAATAAAAAAAAAAAAGGAAGAAGAAACTTGCATAACCTGTAAAAACTCTGCCAAAGAAGATGATAGAGCTTGTGTGCCTAAACACCCTTTAAGCTCTGTTCTGCTGCTTGTAAAGCATCAAGGTTGTGGCCTTCAAATGGAACCTGAACTCAAGGCTCATAATGGCTACTATTCTAAGTCTCAATTCCCATCCAAAATTATAAAAGATTCATCCTCCAATAGTAGTTTAGAAACAAAAATGGTAGCTTTTGAAAATATACAAATACTTTTGAATAAAGGGTCAAGCGTATTTTTTTATAATTTAACCCCAAAAAACAGTAACAATAAAATACAAGGATCTCACTATATGCAAAGAATCACAATAAAGGGTCAAGCGGTAAGGGACCTCACTATATGTAAACTGTTGGTGTAATGAAGGTTATCAAAATAATGGATTTTCCTTGCGCGAACCAGTTTGGATGTTCATATCAAAAAGCTGCCCTCAGGGTCCCCATGGCGGCTGCACGTTTCATTTCTGCGGCCTTACCGCTACCTCGGAAATACATGTAAACTTGCTGCAAATTGGATGCATGAAGTTTTTCAGTGGGAATCAAAACAAATTGAAGGCATACGAGGAAGATGGTACACTTCTTCGTGAGATACAAACCTGGATAACCCATATGCTGATCAGTGATTCAATGCAGAAGAATGCAAAACCAATGAAGTAGAATGTCTGTGACAAGTGTCATTAATCATTAAGTAGCAGACTTCAAACCGAAACCAATATACAAACTGAGAAAATCACAATGTTCATAGGAGTAGAAGATCAAATAATAACTGACATGGTTACTTTTGTAGTTGGATACTTGACAGTACAAACATTCATATGCTTAAATGCAAAAGTCCAATTTTGTTATATATATAAGTTGAGTAGCAAGAGAGCCAAATTGGAAAAGATATCGGGTGCCTTAATACAGGGGTTCACACATAAAATCAAGCCATCTACTAGCATTCTAACTTTTAACATGGGATTTAAAACTTGAAACTCAAGAGAGAGGGAGGTTATAATCCAGAATACCTATATTTGTTGATCTTAGCACAATAGATAGCATTTCAAAGCATATACACAGACATGCAATCTCGAGTAGAACTTACCCCAACCACAGCATTAGTACTCAACAAGTCTATAGCAGGTAAGATCCCTCTGAAAAAAAACACATCAAACAAACATCAACTTCTCTCAAGAAAATTAAGATAAAATATTAGTTGTTCAACAAGTATAACCCTCTATTTTCATATAAGGGCATCAAAACTTACGTAAGAGACTTCCCCCTAAATATAATGGGAGGAGCAATTGAAGAAAATACGCAGAAACCAATATGAATCTGGAAGAACAAATTTGTTAACTTGGGAAACAAAGCAAAACATCTTCATAGCTGGAAAAGTAACTGAAATGCAAAGTTGTGAGGTTACCGAGTAAACTAGAAAAAACCACCCAAACTTCAGAGCACTATCGGTCCTGTAAATGTAAATAATCTAACTTGTCATAAGTGCCACAAACCAACCAAACCAACATACAGATCACTTGTCATAAGAGCTAAATTTCTACTACTCACAAATAAGTTATGAATCAATATACCAGTTCAGAAATATGACCTCGGCGAAGATGACCAAGTTTGAGATGAGTGTGCATATGTTTTCAAGACTCGTATTGGACGTGAAATTGAGGGGGCCTAACAACTTGTTGTGGGCTTCTGCTACTCGAATTATGAGTTTTGCTTAATTCTTTTTGACTGAAGACCCTTCTTTGATTGGACTCCTCTAGTTGGGCTGTTGTTTTTGTGTTACCATGTTATGTACTTCCATGTTTCCCAATAGAAGTGTGGTTTCTTTAAAAAAAAAAAAAAAAAAACTAATTTTCAAACTAAGAGGGCCAACCACGGTGTTTTAAATGTGAGACACCAAATCGAACTATATCTCAAACTAAATGGAACAAGAGAGTACTTTTCCTCAAATAAATTTGTTGAATACTACTTATTCATCAGCTCCACACCAAAGCAACTTCTTTGGACAAACGAATGTTCCTTCTCTCCAGAGAAACAACATGCTCTCTGGCCTAATTTAGTACATATCTTAAGGTATTTTCCTATCAGTTATCACATAATACAGGTTCTTGCAGCTTCCTCGACTCATATAAGAGTAATATTGATTTCTCTATTGAAAAAATCCCATAAAGTACAATTAACACTAAGGGCTGTGATTTGAGGGGATTCTTCTTTCAAGGTAGAGAAGGAAACGACACAGTTCCCTTGGGTTATACCTTGTAGCACGATAGAGAGGCCGATACCACCCAACATATGCTCCAGGTACACCAGATATGAAGTAGATGATCGCAAGAAACCATATTGTTGGACCTACATTAGGAATAACTATAGTAACAACCCATAGAAGACAACATATTTTGAAGGATAACTGGCATATAATGGGGATCAACTTACCTTCCCCTTTGATCCAAGCAACCGTAACTGCTACAATGTTCCACAAAAGGCACACAACCAAACCTAGACAATAAATAAATTCAAACGTGAATCAAACTGTCATAACTGATTCACATGGAACAGAGGGAAACTGCACTAGATTTAGCTACATAATCCACGTTATAAAAAGTCAATCATTCCTGGAAAGATGGAAAGTGCTATGCATTTGAATTCTCCCTTTTGTGTATAGTGAGGGCTGAAGAGGGAAAGGGAAGGGTGCTCCAGGATGGTGTAGTGTGGAATGAGGGCAGATGCGAAAGATACACAAGTAGACTAATCCTTTTCACTACTGAATAATTGGAAAGATGCTTCCTTAACCCACAATTTAACTAATCAATAATGTCAAAAAGCACTAATGATTTTGCTTCCATTACATAATTGCTAGACATACTGATTAATTAAAAGAACTTGAGCTGTCTATTTTGAGAAGATCAAGTCTGATGGTGGTTGTAAGGGTCATACCACAAGTTGAGGGTTGGCAGCTAAAATTTGACGACAACAAAATATCATGGGCATGAGATTTCTCGTTAAGCTGACAGACCTCAAAACCTCAACTCCAAGTGCATCCACGTGAGTTAAAAAATATGATATTCAGATAGAATAAACAGTATCAAAAACCATAATATTGGGAAATGATTTGATAAATAATATGGCATCACCATATTAAGGTTTTATTTGCCATTTAAATTTCAACTTTTAACATTACTGTCATATAAAGTTAGCTAAACTATCATGAGAAACCAGCAAACAACTAGCATCCGGACTTTCAAACAAGAATGTAACTTTCATGACTGAGCATCACGTCCACTCACCCAACAACGTTGTGAAGGCAACATACTGAATGTGTTGTAGATGGATGGGTATTTCATTTGTAATATCATGATGGATAAGAGGAAAAAATGGTGGCCAATTTTTCTCCTCAATAATAATTCCAGCTGCCAAAGTTAATCGAAAAATTTTAGTTTAGGGAGGGAAGAATTACGATTCACTTGTTTTCTAATGCAATCACACAATTATACATACCTCTTGAAATGGCATCTTCCCGCCGTTTTAAAGCCTGAGCATCAATTAAGGACAAAGTCATTTATAAAGAAATCTTTCTTTCAAACACAAGGGATCAGCTAACTCATATTACCCTTGCAACAATGAAACAAAAATATGAAAATCTAGAATAAGTGTCGAAACAATTAATGACTGGTACAAGAAAAACACAGTATATTCTTCAAAACAAATGACTGGATGAGAAAGAATGGCCAATAGTTATTTTGTAACTCATATTTCTTGTGAATTGATAATTATCATTCAATAAGTAGCCAATTAGGACAAGCCACATTTTGAATACACTATTGACATGAAATATGTCCTTTGGAGGTAGGATTTTATGATGCATATGTCACATGGTAAAGCGATTACCTGCTCCCTTTTCTTTAATTCAGCTTCTTTAGCTTGAAGTGCCTTCTCCTTAGCTTGCAACTCCTATAAGTTCAAAAGAAAAGTAAAAACAAGTGACTCCATAACGTTTCAAATAATAAAAATCCATAAGAAAGGAAATTTTTTGAAGTATTCAATGCACCTTCATAGTATCAAGAGGAATATCAATTGTTGCACCACGATCATAAGTTTCAGGGGGGAGAGGCGAGAGCCTCAAGTTTGCAGGTGGAACATTTCCAACTCCAGGATTCTAGATATAGGGAAAACATGTAAAATAATGCAAAAAATAGGTCAAAACTACTAATTGAACAAACTAAGTAACATCGCATTACTGCATTAGACAAACGTATCGGATTGCTTTGATGAAGGACATGGAACTCAAACCGACAAACTCCTTCAAAAAGATGGAGGGGGCAAGCATTTCACTTATTATCATAAATCACTAATATGCCATAGTTATTCAATAAACTAAGAAAGAATACAAAATCAACTCGATCATATTGAGGTCTCCTGAATCCCATTCCCAGAAAAAAAATCACAGCAGTTTAAACACCACAAAATTTCACAATAATCACATTTACGTCTGATCATCAGAAAATAGCGCACATGCACGAAAAATCTCAAACGAACAAGGTTAGGCGAGGTAGTTAATAGACAAATGAACCAACAAAAGCCCACTGGGA
Organism: Cucurbita pepo subsp. pepo; assembly: GCF_002806865.2. Lineage (NCBI taxonomy): Eukaryota > Viridiplantae > Streptophyta > Magnoliopsida > Cucurbitales > Cucurbitaceae > Cucurbita > Cucurbita pepo. The sequence goes on from NC_036652.1 coordinate 7,980,946, forward strand.
ATTTATTTTATTTTTGTCCTCCATAGACGACTTTATTTAACAACTTTCAATATAACAATGAACTAAAAAAACCACTTGCAGATCCAAGAGTCCTTTGTACGAAAGAGAAAGCCATAAACAACACATTACGACGACGGAATGAAGCAACAAACATCCGAGAAATGAAAATGCTCATTACACAGATCGACAAAATACAAATATCAACATATCAGAAACTGCAATCTCTAATCCGAATGCAACAAACACGAAAGCAGAGGCAGAGGAAGATAACTTACAGAAAAGGGATTGACGTCTTCGTCGAAAGGATTGTTATCGTAACGACTCATTAGGAAGATCTAAACGTATTGTCTGAATGGACAATAAAAATTTACGAAGAAATGTGATTGAAACCCGAGCTTCCTTACACAAATGTAGATTCAGGAAGAAGATAACAGAGAATGAATCTCAAAATCCTTTTCGTTTTTGCCTTTTGATCGGTTCTGGTTTTTGGCTTTTCGGCTTTCGGTGTGTTCTGTTCGTGTTTGTTATCCCACAAAAACTGAAGCCAACAATGTTCGCGCGTGAAAATAATTAATGTAATTAAAACACCACGCAAGAGGGGCTTCCTCGTAATTAGCTATTTTACTGATAAATTAGTAAATATAATTTTGGCTAAATTAATAAAAATATTCCCATCAAAACTTTAATATTTCAGAATTAAAAAAAAATAAAAATAAAAATTCTTAATATTATATTTCAAAAATACTTTTAAACTTTAATAGTATTTTAAAAAAGACCCTCGAAAACGTTTTTTTTCCACAGTTTAAAAATATTTTTACCTTTAATATTGTATTTTAAAAAAATTTAAAAAATTATACTTTAATATATGGACGAAAATCGTCTATCAACAACTTATAGATTATCTCTAAACTTTTTAATATACTAAAGTATTTTTAAGATTTAAAAAAAAAATTAAGAGTATTAAAGACATTGCTTAGTTTCTGCCAGTAAGCATAAGAACCTGCCTGCACGTCGTAGCTCACCAAAACCCATCTGATAAGCATAATGGAAATGCAGCCAACAACGGGTTAGCATATATTTCTTCAGAATACACATTGCTATCTAGTTTAATAAACAATGGAATGATTACAAATGATTCACCACAAGAATTGGAGCTCTGTTGCTACATAAGTGTTCTATTAGACAAACCCGAAGGAAGACGATGAATGGCTCGAGCGATCGGTCGGCGAAACTCGAGCATGCTACCATGGGAATTTGCTCCGAGTTCTTGGCTAGCTTGAGTTAAAAACTATATCAATCTTCACTTGAACCGCTGCCATGAGGTTCTCTCCTTATCATGTTGAGCAAGTCCTGAACAACCGTCGACATTGGTGGCCGGAATTCAGGTTCCGACTGCAAAATGTAAACAAGGTTTCGTGAAGATGAAAAGAATCAACAACTATATCACAAGGGTACAATCCAACTCTTTAAAGTTGTAGCATAAACGTAACGGCCCAAGCTCATTGTTAGCCGATAGTGTTCTTTTTGGGCTTTCTCTCAAAGTTTTTAAAACACGTCTACTAAGGAGAGGCTTCCACACCCTTACCAAGAATGTTTCGGTGTGGGATCCTATTATGACGGTAAGATACTATTTGGCGAATCAATAGGAGTACATGAAGAACAATATTTCCAACACCAATGTCATGCAGCTACTCACCTGAACACATTTTGATATGATATCGACAAAGTACGATAACGACTTGGCAGGGTATCGACCGTTGAGTGAAGGATCGACCATGCTTGTCAATGCCTCTATGTCGTGAAGCTGAGGAATCGCCCATCTGACTAGAAACTGCTCACCTCGGGACCTCGTTCTATACAAACAGTGGAAAGAAAATGAATCAACTAGAAATGTGCCATTAATCATCAGTCATTTTCTTTCAACTACTTACCTGTCATAAGACATCCGACCAGTTAGAAGTTCCAGCATAACCACACCGAAGCTGTAAACGTCGCTCTCAAGTGTATAAACTCCTGATTCAAATTCTGGTGCTCCGTAACCGTATTTCGTTAGAAGCTGACCAGATAGCTGGGAAGTATCGAAAATGACGTGTCAAAACAATTTAAGCTTTACTTGACACAAGTAAATGTTTAGAGTCCGACGCATTTTCACATTGCATGTGTGTATAACAACTCAAGCCCACTGCTAGCAGATATTGTCTGCTTTATCCCGTTACGTGTCGTCGTCAGCCTCATGATTTTAAATCGTGTCTACTAGAGAGAGGTTTCCACACCCATACAAGGAATGTTTTGTTCCCCTCTCCAACCGACATGGGATCTCACAATCCACCCCTTTGGGGGTCCAGTGTCCTTGATGGCACACCGCCCAGTGTCTATCTCTGATACCATTTGTAACGGTCTAATATTAAGTGTCGGTAAATCACTAAACTATTCCAAGAATCTCAGTCAAAAAACAGACATCAGAGCAGATTTCCAACATAAATTTCAGGTTGTGTCATATTTGCATTCAGAAATAGAAAATTTCGACTACGAGAAGGTTAACGGTAATGGCGTACCCGACTAACCGCTCCTTTCGATATCAATGGAGCCAGACCACAATCTGAAATGCGCACGGAAAGATCATCATCAAGCAGGACATTTGCAGACTTGAAATTCCTATGAACTACAGGCGGCTGACAGACCTCGTGTAGATACCTTCAAACAAAAATGAAGAACAAATGAATATAGAAGTATACACATTTCCCCTTTACACTCAGTCAGTGGCAAAGCTTAAACTTGCATAAAAGAGGTCATATGAACAGCTTACTTACTCCAAGGCTCTTGCAGCGCCAAGAGCAATTCTAATGCGAGCATTCCATGAAAGTTTCTTTCTGAACTCTTCATCTAAGTGCAGGGCATCCTGCAATGTTCCACCACTGCAATACTCGAAGATAAGAAGCCTTTCACCATGCTCTGCACAGTAACCACTGAGCTCAACCACATTAGCGTGCCGAATTCTATCGATATTATTCACTAACTCCAGAAATTCATCGTCCTTTTGCTGACTGAATGCTCTCTTATCCAGTTTCTTGACGGCCAGTAACTTCGAAATTGTTAGAATGAGTAAACGTTAGATATGGGTCATTAGAGCTTAAACATAGCAATGCATATCAATAAGGAGAAAATTGGGCTGGGATGATTAAATTGTTTGTATACACATTCAATCATATAAAGAGACTGCGCCCCACACTCGTTTTATCCTCGTTTCTAGTCAACATGTAATAGCCCAAACCCACCGCTAGCAGATATTGCCTTCTTTAGGCTTTCCCTTTTGGGCTTCCCCTCGAGGTTTTAAAGTGCGTTAACTGGGGAAAGGTTTCCACACCCTTATAAAGAATGCTTCGTTCCCCTCTCCAACCAATGTGGGATCTCACAATCCACCCCCTTGAGAGCCCAGCATCCTCGATGCACACCGCCCGATGTCTGGCTCTGATACCATTTGTAACAATCCAAGCCCACCGTTAGCAGATATTGTCATCTTTGGGCTTTCCCTTCTGAACTTCCCCTTAAAAGTCTACTAGGGAGAGGTTTTCACACCCGTATAAGCAATGCTTCGTTCTCCTCTCCAACCAATGTGGGATCTAACAATCCACCCCTGAGGGCACAGCGTATTCACTGGCACACTGCCCGATGTCTGACTCTGATACCATTTTTAACAGCCCAAGCTTTTTGGGATTTCCCTTCCGAGCTTCCCCTCAAGGTTTTAAAACGCGACTACCAGAGAGAGGTTTCCACACCCTAATAAGGAATGCTTCGTTCCCCTCTCCAACCGATGTGTGATCTCACACAACAACTACTGAAAAACAAGATTAAGTGGCTGCGTATGTGGTCAAATACAAGTAATCAACATCGACTTCACATTTTAGCCCAACTGAAACTAAATTTGATCCCTCAATCTGAGCATGGTGAATATCAATATATCTTCAGTTCTTACTATATATATACTTCATATGCTGAGCACAGATAACAATCAGTAAAATTATCGAGACACAGAAATGTTCTAGGAAAGAGACTACGGAAACATTTTCATTCAACAAAAGGGATTAACAAAAATTTACAAACAAAATGACATTATTGACAGCAGTAAACTTACCTTCCCACTGGGAAGCTGTGCTCTATATACACTCCCAAGCATTCCTTCTCCCAGAAGATTCTCTTGCGAAAAGCTGTTTGTATATTGCTGAAGGGAAGCAATGGTAAAAGATTTTGCAAAAGTTGAGGTAATTTTATGTTTAGTGGGAGGCTTCAAGGGAGGAACTTCAGCTGGAACAATGGGCACGGCAGAGACCACTTCAACAGGAGGTGGTGGTGGTGGTGGTGGTGGGGGAGGGGGAGGCCTTAGATAGACATCGAGTGTGTTCATATCTACTTCATGATGATCCTTCTTTGGAACAGCGCTGATTCTTGGCATATTTTTCTGTGTTTCTTCATGAGCTTTTGGGACCTTCTGAGCCACTGGTTGAGGTTCCTGCTTTGGCCTCACAACTGCTGCTTTTGGAACTGTTGATAAGTTTTAACGTTTCAGTTCAAATAAGGAATAATTTTCTAGGACAAAAACAAGTGCTAAATAGGATGTATTAACCATTTGGTATCTGATCAATTGAATGGTGCATGGATCCGTGATTTCCAGCATTCTCTCTCTCGCCCCTATAAGCACCTATCTGATGTTGCTTGGAACTACTATCAACTCTTCTCCTTCTGCACCTCGGCATAAACAGCACACATGCCAAAACCAAAATTATGAATGACAAAATTACTGCAATTGTTATCAAAACAACCCTTTTAGTGTTTTTCTTGTTTCTTCCAGAACTGGATTCCTCTGGTGCTGATGGTCCATCAGCCTGTTTCTTTGGGTTTCGTTTAGAGGACGGCGGAGCTCCAGAAACTGGCGGTGCACCTGAAACGGGCGGTGCTCCTGAAACTCGTGGTGCTGGTGCTGGCTTTAATGGGGGAGATACAGAAGGAGTTGGCGCCGGAGTAACAGAAGAATTAAATGGATTTCCATCCTTTCTGTGACAGAGATGGTAATGCCAAAATGAGATCTAAGTATCACATGAGAGCTTCCAAGTAACAGCTAGTGAGACATACACTTGGTCTTATGTTCAGAATAGCTCAGTTCAAAACATACAATAAAAGAGAAATAGCATCTCCTCCCACTCACCTAAAATTAGGGATACTCAGCACCTTCTCAGGTATGGGTCCAGAGAAAAGGTTGTTCTCTATATTCCTGCACAAAGACAAGGAATAAATATTAAGGAGAAATGTAACCGCCCAAGTCCACCACTAGTATAGATATTGTCTGTTTTTGGCCCATTATGTATCGTCGTCAATTTCACGGTTTTAAAAAGCGTCTGCTAGGAAAACGTTTCCACACCCTTATAAGGAATGTTTCGTTCTCCTCTCCAACCGGTGTGGGATCACACAATCCACTCCCTTAGGGGTCCAGCATCCTTGCTGGCATGCCGCTCGGTATCTAGCCCTGATACCATTTGTAACAACTCAAGTCCACCGCTAGCAAATATTGTCCATTTTGACCCGTTACGTACACCATCAACTTCACGATTTTAAAACGCGTCTGCTAGGGAGAGGTTTCCACACTCTTATAAGGAATGTTTCACTCTCCTCTCCAACTAGTGTAGGATCTCACAAAAAGAAAAAAAAAAAAATATATATATATATATATATATATATATATATATAGCATACACAAATGAAAAGAATAGCTGAGGCAAGTACAAGTTTCTTAGTGGAAGGTCTTGCAGAACATCGAGGGTTCCCGACAGCTGATTGTTCTGCAAATTCCTGCAAACTAAAAATAATTAGTAAACAAATGAAGATATCTAGTTCTCATTGGGGCAGTGCAACAAGATACTCACAGGGTGGTCAGTGCCAATAAGTTGCTAGCAGATGGAGGCAGTGGCCCACTCAAGTTGTTATTGGATAAGTCCCTACAGAAACGACGGCTTCAGTCATCAAACCAAGAACTAAAGCATAAACACAAAAGCTAAGAGCTGGGGGACATACAAATTCACCAATTGAGAAATGGCTTGAAAGGAATCTGGTATTTGTCCACTTAATTTGTTATCATTCAACGACCTATGAGGTAGAAAAAGCATGAGATTCATAAGCTAAGTAAAAATAATAACAATCATACTAAAATCACAAACAGAGAACATTGGCTTACATTGCTGTCAGATGAATCAAAGACGATAATGAACTCGGAATAGTTCCAGTGAACGCGTTAGCTGAAAGAAAACTGGGAAAGGTAAAGATGATTAAAGATTTTGCAATTCATGCACGAGTAGTAAAGCATTTAGCTATAGAGAATAGGAGCTTACAAGTTCTGCATGGTAATGGGTAAACTGGATGGAATACTTCCCCCTATATGATTGTTGCTTAAATCACTGCCAGCAAGCATAGGCTGTGTGAATGTCAGAGACTAACGTAGCAAGAGAAAGCAATGTAGCAAATGATTTTACATGTCATCTTTGAATGTTGATGAAGAATTTCTTCCTTCTAAGTATAAAAGTCAAGAATAGTGCAAGATGAAATAAATATACAAGTAATGCGAGCTTTGGTGGTCATGGTTTCGGTAATAGCCCAAGCCCACCGCTAGCAAATATTGTTCGCTTTGGCTCGTTACTTATCGCCCTTAGCCTCATAATTTTAAAATGCGTCTATTAGGGAGAGGTTTCCACACCCTATAAGGAATGTTTCGTTCTCCTCTCCAACTAACCCTGTAAGGAATGTTTCATTCTCCTCTCCAACCGATGTGTGATCTCATAATCCACCCTCCTTGGAGGCCAGCGTCCTCGCTAGCACACCGTTCAGTGTCTGCTTCTGATACCATTTGTAACAGTCCAAGCTCACCACTAGCAAATATTGTCCGCTTTGGCTCGTTACGTATCGTTGTCAGCCTCACGGTTTTAAAACGCGTCTATTAGGGAGAGATTTCCAAACCCTATAAAGGATGTTTCGTTCTCTTCTCCAACCGATGTGGGATCTCATAATCCAACCCCCTTGGGGCCAGTCTCCTCACTAGCATACCATTTAGTGTCTGGTTCTGATACCATTTGTAACAGCCCAAGCTCACCACTAGCAGATATTGTCCGCTTTGACTCGTTACGTATCGCTGTCAGCCTCACGTTTTTAAAACGTGTCTATTAGGGAGAAATTTCCACACCCTATAAAGAATATTTCATTCTCTTCTCCAACCGATGTGGGATCTCATAATCCACCCCCCTTGGGGCCAGCATCCTCACTAGCACACCGTTCAGTGTCTGGTTCTGATACCATTTGTAACAGCCCAAGCTCACCACTAGCAAATATTGTCCGCTTTGGCTCGCTACGTATCGTTGTCAACCTCACGGTTTTAAAACACGTATATTAGGGAGAGATTTCCACACCTTATAAAGAATGCTTCGTTCTCTTCTCCAACCGATGTGGGATCGAATAAGTCGGGATTATTTGAATCAAGAATTTATGCATTCATATGCAGAGACAAGCACAATAACTTACATTGTTTGGATCGAAGCAAACAATCCCAAGTCGTCACCCAGTTCACCTCCCAAATTAGCAGCATTAACAATTCTATATCATAAAGTTGTCAGTTAACTGTAGTTTGAGAAACACGCATTAAAATATTCCAGAAAGGATACTAACATACATTTTAATGATGCTTGAATCATTACATACAACACCTTGCCATGCGTCACCGCACGGATCTTGCCCAATGCCCCATCCAGGAAGACTGGGGAGTCCCAGTGCAGTATGTAAGCTACTAATAGCAGCAACTATCAACAAGAAATAATACATATAATCAGCTATAGTGTAACAGTCCAAGCCCACCACTAACAAATATTGTCCACTTCAGTCCGTTACATATCGCCATCAGCCTCACGATTTTAAAACGCGTCTACTTGAGAGAGATTTCCAAATCCATATAAGGAATGCTTTGTTCCCCTCCAACCGACATGGGAGCTCACAATCCACCCTATCGGGGATCACCATCCTCGCTGACACACCACCTAGTGTCTGGCTCGATACTATTGTGAGATCCCACATCGGTTGGAGAGGGGAACGAATCATTTCGTATAAGGGTGTGGAAACCTCTCCCTAGTAGATGCGTTATAAAACCATGAACCTGACGTCGATAGTAACGAGCCGAATCGTACAATATATCCGAGAACTGGGCTTGGGAAACAAGGTATGTACAAAAACACAACCCAACAAGAGGAGCCAAGCCAAGACTAACTTCACAAAAAAGGATCAAGTGACTAAATTATATGATAAAACTAGAAAGTTAAAGTTAAAATGAAGCGTTACCATCCCCAGGATTCGTAATTCCGACAAGAACATGAGCTGAACAGATAACGAATCCGACTAAAACTTGCACGCAGATCCTCAAATTGTCATTCCTCGAGGATCTCTTCCAACCCATTGATGCAAAACCCACCTCTATGTCTTCTTATTGAAAAAGCCCAACCCCTGCAAACATCCTCCAACCTGAAATCACCATAGAACAAATCATAAACTCAATACCCAGAAAACCCAAGGATTAAACTCACTCTAAGCTCAACATTCCATAGAACAAAGATTAAACTCAATCTAAGCTCAACATTCCCTAGAACAAAGATTAAACTCAATACCCAGAAAACCCAAGTCAAGAATTGAACACACAGCAGAGTGGCGCCGACCAAACCCAAACGCTCAAAGTCCGATAACTACTACAAATCTGAATCCATCAAGAAAATGGTTTCCAAAAATAGAAATACAAATTTGCAGTGAAGTTCGAGGAGCATAAAACTTAGCAAAATGCAGAGCAAATTTGACGCTGGAAAGCGAACTGCTGAGAAAAAGAAGAACAAAAAGCTGGAAGCCGCTTTCTACAAGCTCGAGTTCTTAATTATATTAAACATCGAACACCCAAATGAAATGAAGATAGGAAGAAACTGGGATTCATTGCATCAAGCAAGAGAAGTAGAACACGGCAAACTTACATTAAACAAATCAAAAAACAGAAACGAAAACTTCGAATTCAAATCAATTCAATTCAATTTCAGCTCAAATCGACGAACACCCTATAAGCTAAGAATCTTGAAAAATAAGTAAAAAGAAGCTGGAAATGTAGAAAGCAGTACGGTAAAGGCCTGAAATTCTTTTAAACTTTGCTGCTTTTTCTCTCTCGTTCTCAATGTTCTGTTTCTCTCTCTACAACTTTTTAATAATAGAAATTATAAAAAATTTCGGTGTATGAATTTATTGAATGGATTTGTAGTGCTATGGTTTTTTAGATGAAGCATGCAGAACGTGTACCACGCGCTCTAGAGCGCGTGTGATATCCCCTACTTGCTCGAGAAGGCATGATGTTCCCCATTCCACTTTCCTTTTTTATCTCAATTTTCTAAATAATATAATGTCGACCTTTTTTATATTATTATTTATTTCATTTTAAGAAATTATTCTAGAAAGATATAGTTTTATAGATATATTGAATATATAATACGGCATCAATAATATACATGTTGTGGTCACAAAATTTTATATTTAAATATTAAAAAGAAGCTGAATATCAACTTGAGCATAGTTCAATTGGTTTTCCTGTCTATAGGGAAATAATATTGCTATGGTCACAAAATCACAATTTTATATTTAAATATGAGCATAGTTCAATTGGTTTTTCTATCTACAGGAGAATAATATTGCTATGGTCACAAAATTTTATATTTAAATATTAAAAAGAGCTAAATGTCAACATGATTATAGTTCAACTAGTTTCTTGTCTATAGGGATAATATTAATGTGGTCACAAAATTTTATATTTAAATATTAAAAAGGAGCTGAATGTCAACATGAGCATAGTTCAACTAATTTCACTATAGGGTTGAAGGTTTGTATAAGAGTCGGGGATGGGAAAGTGAAACGCACGCGCATAAGATGGGCGCGTGAGGAAGCTTTAACCGTCACAAAGGAACTACGCCGGAAGCTGGAGTATACTAGGGGCCATCACGTGGTCGGTCGACTGTGACATGGGCTCTCTGTCAGAACCCTACGGCTCACCACCCCTAACAAAAACGTCAAAAATTTTACCTCATTTTTTCAATTAAATAATATTTTCAAATACCAGCCAATTAGAATTCAGAACAACAATAATTCCGTAATTAATTTAATTTAAAATTTTTAATTTAGTTTCCCTAAGTTTATGATTTAAAAATTTTCAATTCGTACTATATTGACAATGACATGAATTAATAAAGTTTAAATAAATGGTAAAATTAAAATTATACCAAAGTTGAAAATAATAATATTAACAAAATTTTGGGGTCAAATTATGGAATTTTTCCTAAGATGTCGGGGAGAAAACAAACATTCAATCAGTGCCCTTTTGAAAAAATAATTATAAAAAAAACCCCAAAAAGTCTAAACAAATAATAACCAAATTTGTTTAATTAATTAATTAATTAATTAATATTAACAATTGCCTTCCAGTAAGATGATTTTTGAGAATATTCCAATTTTCAGCAGCCACGTGACTTTCTTGCTTTTTTTATTTTTATTTTTAGAGAGAATAAAGATGGAAAATAGGAAGAACTTTCTAGTAATGGGCGAAGATTGGGGAGTTTTTGTAATTTAGTTATCCAGATGGGGCAAAAGTTGATTTGCTAATACTAAAAGGAGCTTCCGGATATAATTAATTAATCAAGACAAAGAACTTTTATTTTTAGAAAAGGAATTGCAGAAATAGGCTCCGCATACTTTTTTCTTTACTTTTTATCCTTGCCCTATCCTTTCACTTCCTTTGTTACAGAATCTAGAAGGTGAAATTACATAAAAGTCCCTGCTTTTTTTTTTTTTTTCTTTATATTTTACTCAAAAAATTTATTATCGTAGGAATGAAAATCAATTGTTTTTATGGGATAGGTGGCGTATAATTGGACGTGAAGGTTATTTATTTATTTATTTATTATTATTATTATATATGTTAAAATCAAATATATGAAGTTTTGATTCAATTTAAAAAAAAAAATTTGTCCAAATAAAATATAACGATTCTGCTCGTTGCTAATAGATATTGTTCTCTTTGGGTTATCTCTTTTAGATTTCCCTTTAATGTTTTAAAACGTCTGCTAAGGATAAGTTTTCACACATTTATAAGAAATATTTTCTCTCTCTCTTAATTTCATATCATTTTCATTGATCTTTCATGTGGGGATGTAGCTCATATGGTAGAGCGCTCGCTTAGCATGCGAGAGGTACGGGGATCGATACCCTGCATCTCCAAAATAAGTTTTCTATTTCCTTTTTTTAATATTTACGAAATTTTGATAAAAAATAATGAAGTATTAATTGCAAGCGGGTAAAGATTTAAGTATTAATTTTATATCAAGTGGGATCTCACATAGTCGCATCGTCTAGAGATCTCTTCCTAATTGTCTAGTGATACTCCATTCGTTATTTCTCTCAATTCTTTCACCTCTCTAGCGTAATAAGCCATAAATTAATAGATTAAATTGAAGAAAATTGATCGATTCAAATAAAAATTTAATCAAGAGAACGAGACGTATCCTTACATTTAACACTATTACTTTACATGTTCGAACGAAACAAATAAAATAAAAGTGGGTATTTTTCTAAATGAGGAAATGAAAATTAAATTAAGATGGTGTTTGCCCAAGTCACCTTAATATCTACATCATGGTCTAATTTAGAAAGACCATTTAGAAACGAAATAACACGACAAGCAACGAAAAAGGAGGGTAGGGAAAGGTATTGGAAGTGGGTTTTAATGATGTTTTAATTGTAGCTCGAGTCTTATTAGCTAAGTAACCTTTTTTATGTTTTTTTTTTGGGCTAGTTTGTGTGTTCGTCAAGTAATCTTTTTCGTGGAAGGATCTAGAAGAAACAAATAGCTAATATGTTACTTTCTATTCTCGTAGATAAATAGAAGAGATTCATTCATTGAGAAGAATCAGAAGTTATAAACTTTCAACTAAAATTCAAAAGAAAAATCAAAAGACAGAATTCTTTAAAAATAAGTATAAGAGGTTTCTAATCAATAAACTAGAGATCAGCAAGTCAATGCTCAATTTAAGTCAACCAACAAGCTAGAGGTTGGTCCTAAACAAGCTCGAGGCTGATCCAACCTATCATTAAGCTCAAACAGACCGATGACAAATCATTCAAGAACGATGAACGAGCCAAAAGAATCTATCACCTAAAAAGATTAAAAAAAAAGAAAAAAGATTGAAGGATGATTGAGTGAAGGAAAATATGGAAGTTTGGTAAGGAAAGCAACATGTTCTTAACGAAGTTCTAACTTAGGATAAGGTTTGGTTTGATTAATATTATAAGATAAAAGACATTTTTGGATAATCATAGAACCAATGTCCAGTCAGCAACCCAAATTTGGCGGCTGAGGTTCCATTCAACATGTCTCAGCTGGGTCACCTCCATCAAAAGCTTACATCATTTGATCTGAAAGTATGTCTTTTATAATTTTGTTTCGATGGCGATTACGACATCATATTTTAAAAAAATTATTATTTTACTTTTTTATTTATTTATTATATAATATTCTTAAAATATCTAGCTATCTAATATGACATCGATATGCATTTTGTTCTCTTTTATGAAACTAGAATCATCCGATGTCTTGTGGTGTACCTGAATGATATATTAATTTGGAGCTCAAGATCTAGCATCTGTTAGGAGGCCGATGACAGCTTCAACTCATTGCAATCTTGCGACTCTCTAGGTGAATTTTTTTCAAGATCTATAAACTGAGTTGGAACCATCTGATGCTCGACCACGAACGGCGGTCGTAACAAATCCTATTATAAAATTTGAAAAAAATAAGGTGGATATTATTATTTTTTTTAATTATATATTTTTTGTAATTAAATGAAGGCACTAGAGGGTTTTTTGGGCTTTTAAATTGGGCCAAAATATATCCATCATCAAGCCCAATTCCTATGGGATTTGGCGGGAAAACGCCTTACCAACGAACGTCCTTCATCTGTCCTGAGGTTCTCTACGGGGTCGCCAATCTCACGATGAACAGCCATGGCAGAAGCTTAGCTCGACTCCTAGAATCCATTGGCAGATCTTTCTCTTCTTCATCTTCCTCAACCGCCGCCTCTGAGACCTTCTCCCAATTCCCTCGAACTTTAACCGGTCTCCGTGAACGACTCGCCGCCGAGTCCCCTTCACTTTCCGACTTCATTGACCTGCAATCTTCTGAGTCGTATTCGGTGGAGGTTGGTACGAAGAAGAAGCCCCTTTCTAAGCCTAAATGGATGAAGGAATCCGTGCCTGGTGGCGAGAAGTATGTTCAAATCAAGAAGAAGCTCCGCGAATTGAAGCTTCATACGGTTTGTGAGGAGGCTAGGTGCCCTAATTTAGGGGAATGCTGGTCTGGTGGAGAAACGGGCACTGCCACTGCTACGATTATGATACTTGGTGACACTTGTACCCGTGGTTGCAGGCTAGTGTTAATTCAATTTATTCATTCCATTTCGTTTTGACTATTTAATTACCAATGTGGTTTTGTCATATAAATGGCCGTGTTGATTACTTTGATATCATCTCAGTGCCTCTGAACTTCTATTCATTCCATCGCTGTTTTGGGATTGTTTGTAGTCCAGGTTCTGTAACGTCAAGACATCACGAACTCCGCCTCCACCAGACCCAAATGAGCCGAAAAATGTTGCTGAGGCAATCGCATCATGGGGCTTGGATTATGTGGTCATCACTAGTGTGGATCGCGACGATTTACCTGATCAAGGGAGTGGTCATTTTGCAGAGACTGTGCAGAAACTTAAGGTGTTGAAGCCAAATATGCTGATCGAGGCATTGGGTACTAATTCCCTAGATTCCTTTTCGTATCACAATGTCACTTTCATTGTTGCACTTAAGGATCCTTGACGTGACGCTTGATTTTAACGAGCCTTCTTTTATCTGGTTTCTATCAAACTAAGGAATTAAGTGAAAGCCACTTCCATTNTTTTTTTTTTTTTTTTTTTTTTATGTTGCGTAACTAATTGATTTTGCAGTTCCTGATTTTCGAGGAGACCCCGGCTGTGTAGAAAATGTTGCGAAGTCAGGCCTCGACGTCTTTGCTCATAATATAGAGACAGTTGAAGAGCTTCAGGGAGCAGTTAGGGATCATCGTGCTAATTTTAAGCCATCATTAGATGTTCTAGTTATGGCCAAAGAGTTTGCCCCTTCTGGAACACTTACGAAGACTTCCATTATGTTAGGCTGTGGGGAGACACCAGATCAAGTCGTGCAAACAATGGAGAAGGTGAGAGCAGCTGGAGTTGATGTGATAACGTTTGGTCAGTACATGAGACCTTCAAAGCGCCACATGCCTGTATCAGAATACATCACTCCTGAGGCTTTCGAGAAGTATCAAAATCTTGGCATGAAAATGGTACAATCTCTTTCTTATTATTTGAACATTTTGATTGTGTTCTGTCTTCTTTGTTCTGCAAGAGATTGTTTAATCAAGCCCTTAAACCCTTTTTAAATCCCGCTTAAAAGCATTTTTTTTTTCTTTCACCTAAACAATTTTAAGCCCTCAGATAATCAATCCAATCAGGCTCGTAATCTGTTATGCTCCTTCTCTAGGATTTGTATCGTTGTAATTTTATGTGTAATTGTGTTTTGATTGTTCGAGGGAGTCCATGATTTACCTTAAAGTATATACTAGTTCACACTGTGCTGCAGAGCCCTCATTCCTAAATTTATAGGAAATCTCCACCATCAAGTATCACATGATCAATAGTTTTTTAATGGATGGGGAGTTTGTTGCCATGTCTTGAGGGTGCAAGAATTATCTGAAAAATCCATTTTTTGTTTGGTTGTGACAGGGTTTTCGGTATGTGGCATCTGGCCCAATGGTTAGGTCCTCATACAAAGCAGGAGAATTCTATATCAAATCAATGATTGAATCAGATCGGTCAGCTTCTAGTTCACACCCTACCCAGCCTTGATTATTGCTACCATTTCTATTGGTCATTTGTCTCCAACCATCCCAACATAATTAACCACGTTGCATGTATGTTGACGTGTTGCCAAATTGCACTTTTGTTCAGTCATTTGTCAAATTTCTGTGCTCCTGATCCGTTGCAGATGCCATTGAGTCTGCTTTGCTATGTTATATGATATGTCCCCTTCCTCCTGTTCTTGCCGATCAGCATGGGAATATTGTTATTCTTGTAATGTTGAAATTGGACTTTCATTCATTTGCTATTTGTATAGGTTTACTTCTTTACCATTTAGCTCGTTCATTCAAATGCTTCACTTATTGGATTCTAATGAAAAAGCAGGTTCAACTGTTAACGAGTTGACATAAAGGCTCTGCTCATTTTCTTCTCTAGCCATCAT
Source organism: Cucurbita pepo subsp. pepo (assembly GCF_002806865.2). NCBI lineage: Eukaryota > Viridiplantae > Streptophyta > Magnoliopsida > Cucurbitales > Cucurbitaceae > Cucurbita > Cucurbita pepo. Next base: position 7,996,372 of record NC_036652.1, read on the forward strand.
CCGGTGATGGGAAAAGCTGTGGAGTGCTCTGTTGAGTGGTAAAATATTTTTGTTTAGAAGGAAGTTAAAAAGGAAAGTCAGGTGAATACATTATACATCTTTTTACGATACCCTGTCTGACTTATAACTTGAACCAATCCCATGCCCCGTATTAAACACGCCATCGACAGTCAGTATCTTCTCCATTGGTACTGGGCGTCGAGCCATTTCCCTGCCAACTCTGCCACAGCTCCTCTCTTCCCCTCTCTGTTTCTGGAGTGTCACGCCCAGGTGCTTTTCTTTCCCACCCAAATTTAGTACCCTCAACCCTTAATTCAAATTTTCAAATTCAATTATCTCACTACATTTAGCTTCCATCTCCATTACTTCTCCACATTCACCACTCTATGGGTTGTTGCTGCAGCAGAATCTTGGAAACAGGTCAGCCTCATATCCTGGACAAGGATCGTGGTTCAGCGAAAACTCCGTCACCGGGATGCGCCATCACCGATGTTGGAAACATCCCTGGCACTGGAACCCCGGAAGAGGAAACCGTCAAAGAAGTCCTCTCAGAGACTCCCATTGCCAAGCCATGTAACATACAGCAAACATCCCCAAAGAACAAGTCTTCCGAGCTGAAAGTAAAATCAAGTGAAATGGATGGTTCAGTCAACAAAGTGGAGGAAGGTACACTTTCAGTTTCAGAGGTATCTCAGGTTACAGAATGGTGCAGCAATATGAGCGAAAGCGTGTCAATGGCAACCACCATTTCGGAGCAAAGAGAAGGGGATGAAGCATCAAGTAAACAGAGCAGAGAAATGGGTCGGAATCCAAAACCGAAAATTCGAAGAAAGCGTCCATATTCCGGCGACCCATCATACCGAAGAGAACAGAGAGACAAATGTGCAACAAAGAGACCTGCTGAACTGTTATCAGAGAAGAAGTCGCGTGTTACTTGCAGATACACACATGGAACGACAGAATCAAGAGAGGCGAGGACCAGGAAACTGAATGGAGGGCAAGAACAAAAATCTGGAGTCAACCATGGCCGCCGTTCGAGGTCACCAGCTACTCGAACAGTTAGAGAAACGAATAAGACAGGGAATATGAAAAGCAGTGCCTTGAAAGTGACTGGACAAGCCGGTGAGCAGCCAGAGGCAGTGACCACCGAGAAAAGAGACGAAGGAAAGGTGGATAAGGCAATGGATGGTTCAGCAACTCAGACCCCAAATGAATCCATTGAAAACCCTCTTGTCTCACTTGAATGTTTCATCTTTCTGTAGATTTTAGAACATATTAGTGTATTGGGTAGGACTTGGTTGGCTTGTATGTCAAAATTCTGGATATGTGTTGTATACAAGACTTGGGTAGTGATTGCTGTAGTTATTTGATTGCTTGTTGTTCACTTGGACCGCCCCTTTTTTTTCCAAATCTTAAGTGGTATCATGGTTGTTTAGACTCTAAATACAGGAAGAAATTAGTATTTCTCGTGTTTTGAGATTCCAACTTGGTTTTGGGGATTTGCAATTCAAATGGTCCTCCAAGTTGGCATCTTTCTTTATTGTTCTTGGGAAAAGTGAAGTCTTTTCTCTTTGGGCTGGTATTGAATATGCATGGAGTACAGGCTATGTCTTCTCTGGTGGGGCTAACGCTGAACGTTTCTCTTTTTCTTTTCTCTATGTGTTGCATTGTGGACTGCGCTGTCCCGAGCACTCCAGACAAAGGAGTCAACTAAAGCAGCGTGGAGTCCAAGGAGAATTTGCACCAAGATTTCCGTTAATATTTTGAGTCATCATCTCTGTTGATCTGCTGTTAATGCCATTTCTGGAAGAAAAAAATGCAAGATCAAGCCTGGTTTTTTGGATTTTTTTTTTAGCTTTCCCATATTTTTATAAAGAAGGTTTGGTTCTTTCTCAAAGTAATATCAAGAAAGTTTTCATACTCTTATAAAGAATATTTTCACAATCTATCCTTTAAGAGCTAACATACCGTAGGTTTTCAGACCCTTATAAGAAATGCTTCGTGGAGGTGGGATCTCATAACCCACCCCCTAGGGAGCCCAGCGTCCTCGACACACTCCATGGTAACTGGTTCTAATACTATTTATAACAGTCCAAGTCAACCGCTAACAAATATTATCATCTTTGAACTTTCTCTCCTGAGCTTTCCTTCAAGGTTTTAAAACATGTCTGCTAGGGAAGGTTTCTACATCGAAATGTTTCGTTCTCCTCTCGAACCGATATGGGATCTCACAAGATCCCATACAAACCGAGGATAATTCTTTTGCAAATGCTGTCATGGCATCGAGTTTTTCTCTGTGATATGATAACAATGGCATTATGTGAGATAAGATGATGCAGTATTATTGAGAACTTTAAATAAATGCTCATCATCTGTTCCTTTTCCACTTTAATTCGTGTTTTGGATGCACATGTTTCACCTCATTTCTGGATTGACAGTAGAATCATGTAGACAATTAACAATGTTGCAACTTTGATGTGAGTGAAAGAGGCATGGGATTCATTATGAACAAACAATCAGAGTAATAATCAGCTTACAACAATCATTCATTTCCATCCTCTCTTTAATTTGGTGGGGGCAGGAGAAACCCCCAATCCACATCTTCAAATATAACCTACACGGCTCCAAGTTAGAGACTGAAGTTGATGTGACTTCCACCATGTTTTCAACTTTAGAATGTCAAGTTGTAAGCTGAAATTTCAAGTGTGGGACAACCCTTGTTCTGTAGTGATGTTATTTTTCAGGTCAACTGATGTTGGAGCTTGATGTAACGCTTGTTGATTGACAAAGGCTCAAGTTATGTTGATGCAAAGGCTTTAAAATGGGTTCTGGAGGACATGGTGCAGGAGCCGGGTGAGCTATGTAGGTAGGGATTTCTTCACCAGGCATCAGTACTGATACTCCCCGGGCATAAACTGTCATCTACATAAATCACGTAATAAAGAATCAACCAATCAATCCAACTGTATAAAGCTACTCAAACTACTCAAGCGGACTAGTAGATATTGTTCTCTTTGAGTTTTTCCTTCTAGCCTTTAAAAAATATATGCTAAGGAGGAGTTTCTACACCTTTATAAAGAATGTTTCGTTCCTCTCCAACCGATATGGGATCTCACAATCCACCTCACTTAAGGGTCTAGCGTCCTCGCTGGTACACTACCCAATAACTGGTTCTGATACCATTTGTAACAACTCAAGCCCACCGCTAACATATATTGTCCTGTTTGGGCTCCCCCTCAAGGTTTTTAAACGTATCTATTAGAGAGAAGTTTCCAGAAATGTATTGTTCCCTTCTCCAACCGATGTGAAATCTCACAATCCACCCCCCTTGAGGGCCTAGCGTCCTCGCTGGCACACCACCCCGTAACTAGCTCTGATACCATTCGTACCAACCCAAGCTCACTGCTAACATATATTATCCGCTTTAGCCAGTTACGTATCGCCGTCAACCTCACGATTCTAAAACGCATTTGTTAGAGAAAGGTTTATTTCGTTCTAATCTCAAACCAACGTGGATCTTAAATAAATCATCTAGCTACTAGTATCATGGTTTTCAAAATGTTACAAGAATTCAGCAGTGGTACAAAAGAAGGTCATAGTCAGAAATGATTAAGCATGTTCGACAGACGCAATAAAGTAGTAGTTTTTTGTTTGATTGTTGTCACAAACTTATGCATGACAGTTCTGTAGCATGTTGTTCATCAGAGAGAGAAAGAGAGAGATAGGTATATTAATGGCTTGAGCACTGTACAGCCACTGTTGAAAACAGTACAGAATTATAAATTTGCTTAAAAAACAGATGAATCAAAACCTCACTCCAATAGAACATTAATGCTTGTCTGAACCTTTTTCCCCTTTTTCTTTTGGCTTTCCCTCCCTTATTAAGAGAAAAAACAGCCACATGATCAAACATGATGGTCACTAAAAGCAAATGTCCTCAAACAACAAAGATAACTCATAATAATCATAACTATTCTGATTTTCAGTTGAAAATAGCTGTCCTATGAGCAAAAAGGAGGACAACTTTATCATCCTTGAGATGCAAGAATAGAACACAAACTAGTGGAAGTAGATTCAGATTGATCCCAGGACCTCCTATTTCAATACCCTTATACTCTGCTACTATATTTTCCAACACAATAAAGCTGAAAGTATCACTCAAATCTTTGAATACATGCTTGTATGCTACAACTATACCTCATAGAATGTAGGAAAAGTATTGAAAATGGTGCCAGATGAGAGACTTTGAGACACTTTATAAAGCTACAAATACTTTAAAATATGTGCACATTACTATACTGTAATCAGAAAGGGGAACATAGCATGTGATTATGTTTGTAATTAACTTGCTACTGCACCTAAGGTTTATGAACAGTTGTGCTATATCTTGCTTGATATGAACAATGCATTTAATGGTGTAGGATCGATTTGTTGACTAAGCGTGAGATCGATCCTTCATCGGTTGGAGAGGGGAACGAAACATTCTTATAAGGGCATGTAAACATCTCACTTACAAACATGTTTTAAAGAAAAATCTAAAAAAAGACAATATGTGCTAGTGGTGGGCTTAGACGGTATGCCAACGAGGACGCTAGGCTTCCAAAAGGGGTGAATTGTGAGTTCTCACACCGGTTGAAGAGTGGAACGAAACATTCCTAATAGACGCAGTGGTTTGGGCTGTTACACTAAGTTTGTTGGATCAAGATGACTTTGAATAATCTATTCTTTAAAATGCCATCTGCTACAGTTTCACAAGCAACTAATGCTTAAAAAACGAAGAGCAGCTTCCACATTTTAATGCCTTATGAACATGTTTTTCCCATCAAATTCTATACTGGTTTGGATTGCTTTGACAATTGAGACAAAAACACATGCTACCTACATGCTGTGGACCCTTATCCTTAAAATCTAGAAGGAAGAAGACTATTGTATTAACGTTATCAAACAGAGGTAATGTAGAAATTTCCAGAAGAGAACTGTTTGAAAATAGTTTAAACATTATTAATTGTCACCAAAAGAGATAGAACTATGATTCAGGTTAGTAACACCATAAGATAATCACAAGGCCACGACAAACTTCCATAAACAAACAGATATTATCAGCAACATCAAGGAGGGCGTTGATCTAAACCTCTAAAGATTAAGAACAAAAGAGTTTCATGGTTTGATGTGAAATGCAACAAAACAGTGATTAGATAGGCCAATAATGCAGCCCACTAGAGGAACTAAGTGCCAACAAGTTATGCCATCATTCTTGAAGATAATGAAATTTCATAAGATTCACAGGCTACCCATCAAGCCTTAAACCAGCTAAAACAAAGCACAAACAACTAAAAAGACCAAACAAAATGTAGGGTAAATTGAAGAAAAGAGAAGACAAAAACCTTGGGAGATGGGTAACGAGGCTTTCCATCGAGCATCATCTGGGCTTCAAGATCAGAAGGCGGCCGGCCAATAGCCGCCGGCGATCTAGGTCTGAGAAACCTCTCAAAAATGGCCATAACAAGGAACATAGAGATGAGAATGGCAGTAGCCACAAACCCAAATGACACGGCATTAACCGAATCATCAAAACGGCTCCAATACTCATCTCTTTCTGGGTTCAACGGTGACACAGCCGGCAGCGCCGGCGCTATCGCCTCCCATTTTTGGTCACTGCCCATTAAAACCAAACCCAAGTAACAAGAAGCAACCCACTCTGTTTTTTCTCTCTCGTGCTAGAACTTCTAATAATGGCGAAGGGCCATGGCTGCAGAGAATTGGGTGTTTTTTAGAGAGAGCGGAATTGGGTTCAAAAAGAAGATGAAGTTAAAGGGAGGGATGGCTACAATGATTACATCAAGACCAGTGATTCAAAGGCCATGTGCCATGAAAGAGTGGAGATTTTGCAGAAGAGAAGATCGTTTGCAGGCTTTATTAACAAAATGCGAGAGTGTTTGTGTGCGTCTCAACTCAATTGCTATATCAGTATTGCAGAGCAAGGGCTCTTTTAACGTTGCTTTCAGAAAGAAAAACAAAAACAAAACACTTTTTGTTGGGCTGAGTGATGATTTCTTTAGAACATAATGGAAAAAGGAAGAGATTTGTTTAAAAAAATATAGTTATGTTGATGGAATGAAGAGAATGTTTAGAGATTTATACAAGTTTAGTTGAATCAAAAGGAAGATTAAATATGTTAATTGATTGGGAATGGCATGCTTAATTGATTGCATTGAGAATTGAACTTGTTTATTTTATTTGTTACGATAATGTAATCACTTAACATATGGATTATGATCTTTTAATTCTGCTCTAAGTGATGATGTTCATGTTTGACTCTTAATAGGTTACTTATAATGATGTTTTAATAATCATTACATTTTAAACCATACCAGTTTAACCTTGCAGCTTTTTCACATGTGAAAATAGTACACAAATTTTGAAAAAAATAAAAAAGATTTGAAACCTCGTTGCATGGAATGAACGATCATAAGAATAAAATGTTTAAAAATGGCTTAAAAGAATCGAAAATTACCATCCAACTGTGGTGCTTGGGGGCGTTACAAATGGTTTTAGAGCTAGACACTGGGTAGTGTGCTAACGAGGACGTTGGGCTCCCAAGGAAGAGTAGATTGTGATATCCCACATGTCCGTGTGTTAGTAGAGTCAAACACAAGACTAAGTGCTAGTGATGATGTTGGGTCACAAGAGGGTGGATTGTGAGATCCCACATGCCTGTTTGCTATTAGAGTCAGACACGGGACGATATGCTAACGAGGACGTTGAGTCCTCAAGGGGGTGGATTGTGAGATTCCACATGCCTGCGTGTTAGTAGAGCCAGACATGGGACGATGTGCCAACGAGGACGTTGAGCCCTCAAGAGAGTGGATTATGAAATCCCACCTGCTCGTGTGCTAATAGATCCATAGAAATGGTATTAGAGCCAGACATTTAACGGTGTCCTAACGAGGACGTTGGGTCCCCAATGGAGGTAGATTATGAGATCCTACGTGCTCGTGTGCTAGTAGACCTATTATAATGAGTCAAAGTAGATAATATCTATCGGTAATTGGTAACTCTAGATAAAAAAAAAATGTTAAAAGTGATTTTGAAATAATTTTTTTAAAAAAAGTATTTTTACCCATAATTCCACCCATATGGCCAGCCATATGAGTATAAATAAGAATTTAGAGATCTGGAGGGCCAATGGCACGTGCTACCAAATACGTGTCAGCAGTAGTGACCTTGCTTTCAGTCTTTCACGTGCCCTCTGCGTACGACACATCGAAAAAGCACCGTACCCAACCTGACCCCGGGGACCGCATCGCCAACGTGGATACGCACAACCTCCAGCCTATCACCTCTCGCCACGTCGCATTTCTCATTGGCCGGAACACATGACTCAGCATGCGGCGGAAGCACGAGAAGCTTAATGGACGGTGAAGATTTATCGGACGCGGGACTGATAAGGACCGTCAACTTTTTGAGGTGGGCGTTGGAAGTTGACTGTTTGGTTACAGTAATAATGATATCCGGGTCGAGAAAGGGTAAGGGGTGGAGCAGGTGTGGGTCAGAAAAGTGGACCATGTGAAAAAGTGGACCCGGGTCTGAAAGTTTGGACTCACGTGAATGTACCAACTTTCTGTGCACCTTTTTCTCTCTCTCACGCTCGTTTTACAAGTTGGGCTTCATGTTACTCTCACCTTCATAATTGGGCCCACTTAACGCTTAACATTTGGCCCATTTTAAAATTATATATATATATATATTTTACCTATGGATTAATTTTTTTTTTACTTTTACACCCTAAAAATGTAAATTTGGTGAGTTTTTTAAGGGTTGAAAAATACTTTTGGCCCATTTTTTACCTTTTAGTTTTATAGAGAGTGTCTAGTCCTATTCGAATCAGTGTCAATCACCGGACGGTGTGAGGTACTGGTCGGAGTAGAGCTAAACCCTCTTCGTAGTAGACACGAAGAATCGTGTGGCTGACAACGATATGTAATGAGCTAAAGGGGATAATATCTGCTAGTGGTGAGCTTAGACGGTTTCATTTTGATCTCTCTATCATTTGTTGACCACACTACAACAATATATGCGTTTTGTCACTTACTAATTCTAGATCTCTTATTCTTCACCCATGTCACGATTGTAGGCTTGTGCCCTTCTAATGTTGACATTATGTCGATGATGTTACTTATCATAGCTAGAGCTTTCACTCACTATACTACAATGGTCGATTTTAATCATTCTTCATGTTGTCAAATCAATCAGCAAAGTTATTCATCGGGTTGTCTTCAAATCGACATGCTCAACTCGACACACACACAAAAAAAGTTGGGTCGCCCTCGCTACATGGATTACGAAATTTTAAAATTTTAACACAATTTAGTTAAATTTAAGTTGTTTAAATATTTATTCAAGTTATATTTTAAATAGATGAAATTAAAATTTTAATGTAAAAAATTGAGTACAAAGATAAATAATTATGTATTATTTTGTAATTACCACGCAGCAATGGCTGCAAAGCTCCTTTTCGCCCTCCTCTTCAATGGGCTCCATACTCCTCCATGCGTCACCATTTGCCAACGTATCAAACACGTGGACAACCGACGTCATCCTAGAAGGATGATTTGGCATCTTACGTCCTGCAAGGAAGTACAAGTCAGCTCCAGCTGGCGCCATCGTGACGAATTTCGTTGCTGACAGAGCCTCGAATTGAGATCCTTCCACCTCATTCCAAATATTCAAATTCCAATCATATGCTTCAATCTGCCCTTTCCATGAATTTAAACAATCGCCGGAGCTGAACAACTTATCATCGACGGCGACGATCTGATACGGTGGAATGTCCAGCTGCCACATTCCAATTATCAAATTCCAACGGGATTCTTCGCCGTCGTACACTTCAGCAGAACTTCTCTCCATATTGCCGATGTAATCGTTGTTTCCGGCGAATCCGCCGATGACGTGAAATTTTCCTTGCCACGTCACCCCGACACACTTATGTCGGGAAGTACTCATATCTGGTAGCGATTGCCACTCGTCCAGTGCTGGATCGTATACTTCTGAAGACGCCATCCCAGTAGCTGTACAGAGCTGGCATTTCCCTCCAGCGACGTAAATCTTGTCGTTGATGACAGCGCAAGCAAAGTCGAACCGAGGGACGATGAGGGGTGCACATTTATACCATTTATTCTCACGCACGTTGTAACGCCAAACCTGTCGTCGAACTTCCAATTCGCTTCGGATTTGGTTGTCGACTGGAGCTATATTCTCGCAGAGGCGACCGCCAATGACGTATATGAATTCTCCGATTGAAACCATGGAAAATCCTTTGAGAGCGTGGTTTTCCAGAAGGCCAGGGATTGTAGTGACTCTGTTCCATGAGTTGTCTTGTGGGTTGTAACAATCAATCCAATTAGAGAGGGTGGTGCCTTGTGAAGCATCTTTGCCGCAATAGGAAACACAGATCTTGAAATTGGCTGACGGGTTTCCTGCAGGGGGCCGAGACGGGGACGCGGAAGCAGTCGAAACCGAACCCATATGGGGTTGATCAGTTTAAGGTGATGGCGGGGGAATTGAACAATGAGGATCGATGGAGGTTAAATAGGCAGGAAACAGTCGGATAATTCTAAGGACAGTAATTTGTTTGCATCGAAGGTCATAAATTGGGTGAAAAAAGAGAGGGGATTCATTAAACTGGTGACAAAAACTAAGTAAATTTCTTGTTCGTTCTTAGCCAATAAAGATTCGTCTACCTTTTCTAGTGTTGTTTCTTTGAAGCAGTGTGGTTTGAAGAAAACAAGGATGTCCCCTTGGCTAGTGAATTCAAAAAGATAAAACGTTGACAGAAGTGACCTGTCATTAAGAAATATGAACACTGATTTCCTTCAGGCACAATGGAAGACCGGGATAACGGGTAAGATACCGAAGATCAATGCAACAACCCACGCCTACTTCTAATAGATATTGTTCGTTTTGGCCCATTGCGTATAGTCATTAGCCTCACGGTTTTTAAAATATGTCTATTAGGAAGAGGTTTCCACATCTTTATAAGGAGTATTTCGTTCTCCTTTGCAACCGATGTGAGATTTCACAATTCACTCCTCTTATGGGCCTAGCATCCTCGATGGCACACCACCCAGTATCTAGCTTTGATACCATTTGTAACAGCCCAAGCCTACTGCTAACAAATATTGTCCGCTTTGGCTCGTTACGTATCGTCGTCAGTCTCACGGTTTTTAAAACGCGCTATTAGAGAGGGGTTCCTACACTCTTAGGAGTGTTTCGTCCTCCTCTCCAATTAATGTGGGATCTCACAATCCACCCTCCTTAGGGGGGCCTAGCATCCTCGCTGGCACACTATTCAATGTCTAACTCTGATACCATTTGTAACAGCCTAAGCCTACCGCTAACAGATATTGTCCGCTTTGGCCCGTTATGAATCACCGTAAGCCTCACGGATTTTAAAACACGTCTATTAGAGAGAGGTTTCCACACTCTTGTAAGGACTGTTTCGTTTACCTCTTGAACCGATGTGGGATCTCATAGGTACGAGAAACTTTTGTCTGAAAAAGAGGCATCCATGTCAAAAAAAACAAGAAAATGAGCCATGGCTATGTATGGTAGGATTGGTATTCAAGAAATAAACCCAGACAGCCAAAACAGAGCGTCCCTAGAACTCTGTTCACTACAATCAGTATTCAAGCCATGAAGTAGGCCAAAGCATGAATAACAAAATAAAACTGAGTATATAGGCATCAGAGCAGAGAAAAACTCAGTTTTCAATAAGTGTTCTAAACTTGACACGCCTTTTAATACTACCCATCCGATCATATCCTATGCCAATCTTGCTATGCATTAGTTTGATAGCTAAATCAGAGTTACCTGCCTTTCTCAAGCCATTGATAAGAACGGTACGTATTCTTCCTGGTATTTCCCGGCCCCGATCCACGATTCCATCTGCCAATTTGCAGGCTTCCTTGACGCGTCGGGCTTTGCACAATACGTTGATCATATCCTCGAATGCTGTCTCCGGAATGACACCCATAGGGGCAAGGTCATCCAAGATTTTGCAAGCCCTGGCTACCTTGCCACAAAGACACAGCCCTATGGCAAGAGCTCTGAAAGAAGCTACCGTTGGGGTGATTCCTTTGTCGATCATCGTGTCCCATAGCTTTATCGCCTCTTCATTTCTGTGCTCCTTGAACAGCCCGTCGATAAGAATTGTGTATGTATAAACTGTTTGATCACAGCCTTCTTCTTCCATCCTCCCAAAAAGTGTTAAAGCTTGATCAATCTTCCCATGCTTGGCTAGTGCATCTATAATGGCGTTATAACAATACGAATCTCGAGCACAACCCTTTTCGAACATTTCTTCGAAAAGATTTTCTGCTTCTACAATTCTCCCAGCCTTTCCAAGTCCATCAATCATACTAGCATAGAACATTGCATTGATCCCCACTCCTTTATTTCTGCAGAAATCAAAATATTCCATTGCTTCCTCCAATCTACCACTCTTGCACAATCCATTAACGACGACACTGTACGTAACAGCATCCGGTTCAAGCCCCTCATTTTTCATCCTCTCAAACAGCCTCATGGCCTCTCCCATGCTCCCACTTTTCGAGTACGAATCGATCAAAGCTGTATAAATTGCAACGTTCGCTCTACAATCTTTCTGATTCATCTTCTCGAAAACAGCATAAGCTTCCATACATTTTCCTTGCTTACAGAGCCCACCAATAACTAAACTATAAGAATGAGAAGGAATTTCCAGTCCCCTTTCTTCCATTTCAAGGTAAAGACTCAGACAAGTATCGAAATCTCCTTCGGAATAACACGCCTGGATCAATGTCATGTACGTAATCTTATCCGGGTTCACGTTCTTCATCTCCATAGCTCTAAATTTCTCCATTGCCTTGTGCATTTTCCCAGCCTTGCAATATCCTTTGATCATAACATTATATGTCACAGTGTCGGGCACAATCTTCCCACCATCCATAACCTCAAAAACCCTCTCAGCAGACTCAATAAACATTGAATTCACCAACCCATTAACCAAAAAGTTATAAGTATACAAACTCGGCTCAATCCCATTTTCCTTCATTCGACGCCAAACCCACAACAATTCCTCAACAAGCCCATGATTCCCAAGGCTCTTAATCAAAGAGTTAGCCGCTGATAGAGTCATTAACAGACCCTTACCTTTAAGTTCACAGAATATCAGTCTGATTTTCACCAAATCGGCCGAAAAAGTTAAGAGTTCAATCAAAGATACGTAACATTCGATCTTATGAACATATTTCTTCTGCTTACCCGCCCAATAAAAGAACCGAATAGCAATTTCAGGAACGTCACGAAGTTCAACAGATTGTAAAACAAATGCAACAAAGTTTGGCGATAACTTAATCAAAAACTTCCGACAAAAAGAATCTAAATTAGCTTCCATGTTCGAAGACCCATCCAGAAGATTCAAAATTTGAGCCACCCATGGAGATGGATCTGGGCGTTGAGAGCTCGAAACTACATCAGAGACATCCACAAAGGGTTCTATCCATTCGGGAGGAGGGAGAAGAGTGTTCGTAAAGACAAACCTGAAATTCTCGCCGAAACCACGAGTGACATTGCAATCTGAACTATTAGGTGATAATTTCCCATTTCGATACAAAGAATATGATTTAGGATCGAGTAAAGGAAGGGAACGAGATGAAGAGCAGAGGAATGAAGGCCTCAGTAGGGTTCTTCTCATTGGAGCTTTGCGCTACAAGGCGCGCAAGGGGATTAAAATTGAAGTATTTATAATTTATTATTATAATATAATAAATCAAACTGGCCATCAAATGGTCCCATGGTCTAGTGGTCAGGACATTGGACTCTGAATCCAGTAACCCGAGTTCAAATCTCGGTGGGACCTTTTTTCCAAATCTTTTTTTTTTTTTTTTTTTGATATTTATGATGAACTGAAGTTGACATTTTGGCCAATGCTTACGGTATGAAACTTCTCTTGCCTTTGTCTGGCATCAATGTTAAGAGTTTGTTCCTTCTATTGCTGTTTAAACAAGCATGTTCATGTTGTAATATGCCTATCTTCAAATCGTAGTTTTTAAACAAACGTTTAGCATTGGCTGGAAACGTGGTAATCATATCGTTACATGATAGGCAGGTTGGAAACTCTGGCCATTTGCTCATCTCACAACGTATGGTGCTATTCCTGTTGAGCAAAGGCTTCTCTAGGTGGAAGCATGCCATCGAAGACGTTGGGCCTCCAAAAGAGTAGATTGTGAGATATCACATTGGTTGGAGATGGGAACGAAGCATTACTTATAAGAGTGTGGAAACATCTCCCTAATAGATATGTTACACAACCAGACAACCAGACACGACAATTTCTTGGTTGGTAATAGAACATAAAAGTTGAAAGCCCGAGTTTTTAGCACATTATAGAAATCCATTTGATTGCAATGTGAGTGAGCTTTGAAGATTAGTTGATCTATGAAAGCAGTTCACTTTTGTGCAATTCATCATATGGTGGTGGCAAAAATGTGTACCTGCACAAACCTGTAACCTTGCAGCAGTTTGAAACATTTTTTAGTTCACAATTCTAGAATTCTATAAATCCTAAGACACTGGACTTTTGTCGGAAAATCTAGGAAGTTGAACGAGCGAGTTCACTCGAGTGACGCCTTCCAAACCCGACCAGTTTTGATCTTCCGCAGGTACAGCTTCACCAATCTCTCTGTCATCATCAGCTAATCCCCCATAAGTTTTGTTGTCCTCAGATGATCTGACAGTGTTATTCCTTTGCAGACATGGCTCAGACTTCTGGCCATCATCGGATTCGATAGCAGCACCCGAATGGATACTACGCGACGTTGCAGATGAGAAGCCTTGTTCATCACAATCGGATTCGGAGTCCATCATCCCATCCAAAAACAAGCAGACAACAGCACAATCATCCATTTTCGAGGTCGGGTATTTTAGTTTCCATTCACGAGCAGCAGAGTCCACCACGGATCTCGCAGCTGATGCCCGGGATGAGGCCGAGGCCACTATGTCAACCACCTCTTCATTGCTCAACACATCCCATACCTGCAACAATACTAAATCATCCCCCATCCATAACATACACTCTTCTAAGTATCAAGTTCTCCTTCAAAAAACTTACCCCGTCTGATGCAAGAACGACGAACTGATCAGCATCGGTGAGGGTTCGATGTGAGAATTCAGGTATAGAGATAACTCCATATTCTTTCAAACAGAAGTCTCCAAAAGCACGAGCCATGGCTAAACCGGGCGCATCGTCGAAAGGTAACCACACCCTTGGCACTTCAGGCTCATCTTGCAATGCAAACACCCTACCTTTACACCGTTTTATTCTTTCAGCTTCTCCTATAGAATGATACTCAACAATCATAACTTAGCTCATGAATCAAACAATGAATGAACAAAACAGCAACAAACATACTTGGCAAATCTGGCTTAAGATCCACAGTCAACTGGACCGCCACTGTCGAATCATTGGCGTCCTTCGAGGCAAGGATTGCTCGAGAGTCCCCGATGTACCCCATGAACAGATTTGACCCCTAAACACGACCAAATAAGAAACAAAGACGACACGAAAAAACCCGAATGATTGGAAAGGAAATCCTTCATCTCAAACCTGTTTAACTATGGTGACTGCTGTACTACCACTACAAAAGCAGTCCAGATTAGGATGTGATCTCAACTCCTTATCCATAGCTTTATACGAGTTCAAGAACGCATCTCGCCATACCGAATTCTGCGAGTCCTCGATAAAACAATCCTTCTCAGAATCGTCACATTCTCGAGATGTCTTCAAATTCCTCTGGAAACAGGTTTTACCAGAGACATTCTGCTTTAACTGAGGAGACTGAAAAAACGACAGCAACTTTATAGGCAATGTATCCCTCACTCGTCGAGAAACAAGGTGACCGTAAGGTCCATGACCATCAAAAACCCCACAAAAGATCGTGTCGTCCGACATGAAATCCTATAAAAACAAGTAAGAATGAACCTCTAACAACAATTCAACTAACTATGTGTCGAAGAACAGAAACAGAAACAGAACAAGAACATACTTCCCACACAACCATGGCGTCCTGGTTTACGCCCTTGCGACCTTGTTGCGTGAAAATACAAGAAGAATTACTCTTTCCATTCAAGAAGATCCTGTTGGGAGCTGAAGGAAGATTCTGAAGAACATAAACATGGTCGGAGTTCGATCGCTTTCGACCTCGAAATCTAATTCCCATACATGAAGAAGAAACTGATTCACCATTGCTCTGGCTACTACAAGTACTATGGCTGCTTGTAGAGACACAACCACCCATTTTGATATCTTGGGATTCAACAGAACATCATCTAATGTAAATAAGAATGACAAGATTCCCCTTTTAGGCTAGATCTCAAATGAACACATTCAAACACTCAAAGAACAGAGAGAGACAGAGAGACAGAGAGAAGCTTTTGTTCATACCGCAATATGTTAAGACTTTGAATGTTTTTTTGCAGTCAAACAAGCTGAACAAAACAAGAAACGGCTGATTAAACAAATGATTTTAAGCCATAGTTTATAGCGAATCAAGAAAGTGATGCATGAGGGAAAGTAAAATAAAAGGCAAGAACAGGTCATTAAATAAGCTGCCATGTGAGGCAGGAATAGAAAACAATAAAAAAGAAATCCTTGTCCTCATGATCCTGCGAGCGGTGACTTGTCCATCGTCAGACCCACGTTGGAAAAAACTAAGTGCACTGTGTCCACCATTGTCAAAGACAGTTTTTTAATATCATTTGAGAAAACCCCACTTGTTCTAAAGATCCATGGACGAACGAGAATCAAACAAAAAGCTATGATTTTCACTTGGTTTCAAGCTTAAAAATGGCTGAAACCAGTGAAATGAACACTTACAGGTTCGAATTTCCATGGTTTTCAAACCATTTCAGTGAAGAGAAATGAAAGAGAATCAAGAGAACTTGTAAAAGTATAATAAAGCAAGGAACATGAAAGCAGAAAAGGAGAAGAAAAGGTATGATGTTGGCAAAGGGAAGAGCCCCAATGAGCAAAAACAATGATAATATATAACACACAAAGCAGAAAACAGTCACAGTTACAGAACTCAGAAAGAAAAAAACCTCTTCTGATTCAAAGCTCTGCATACTCTCACTCAAACAGATACATAATGTAGAGACGATTTGTGATTCTTTGTTGATAAGGATGGGAAACAAACCAGAAAACACCAAAATTCAAGCAAATGAAAGCATACCCATCAACCAATATTGCACAAATGGCTAAAGAAACAGGAAAAGAGGAGGCTTTAACAACTGAATGAAGAAAGGAGCGAGTAAAAGCGCCTATGAGAAATGAGAGAAAATTTGAGGAAAAGCCAAAATTGGGTGTGGGGTTTTGCTTTTAGGTCAAATGGGTGAGTTTTTTTCACATTTGATGAGTCAGAGAGAGAGAGAGAGAGAGTTGGCAATTAACAGATAATAAAGCTTTATTAGTTGAATGCACCACCATTTTGGATAAGGTTAGAACCCAGAAGAGTGCTTCTCCATTTTGAACCGTTCTTATCGACATTCCAACATTATCCTCCCAAATCTTTAAGAGGGTATTCGTATTATAATGTAAACAAAAACCAGAAATGAAGAACAGATCCAACGGATGAAAATGTTTGTGACAGAGTTAATCCAAACCTATTGCCCATTTGGGCATTGCTTGGTTCAAAGTGGCTTCCTTTCTTGTTCTTTATCTGAATTGCCATCACTCTATGGTACAGTTTAGGGAGTTGGGTCGAAGAGATAGCTTGATGGGTCTTAAAAAAATGGTCTTTTCTATGCAATTCTTTGTTTTGAGTATCATTTTGATAGCAAAAACAGAGAATAAGGAGATGAGATGAGATTAGATTAGATTAGATTAGATTAGATTAGGCAAAAGCTCACATCATTTCACATTATTCACATTATTGCAGTGAGTTTGAGGGCATTTGACTTAGAGAATGTGCATAGTTCTCGTGTGTAAGAGAAAGAAGAGTCCAATCCAAGTTGGGGGCCAAAGGGTGTGGGATGAAATAATGCAACCGACCAAAGTCAATGGGATCTTCGATTGCCCCAAATTGATTCAATTCAATACCCATTTCAATCCCCCAACTGCCAGTTGCTATCAATGATGGGTGACACTTTTAAATGCCTTCACACGTCCTCTTTCAATCCAACCTACTCTCCCCTTGCTTGCTTTTATCACAAGCCATCTCTTTCTTCTCTAACCTTTCCAACTCAACAACTCAATCCCTCCTGCATTAGCTTCACAGTTAAAACTTATTTGCTAGAGAGAGTTTTCTACACTCTTATAAAAGATACTTCGTTTATTTTTCCAACCGATGTAAAGTTTCACAATCCACCCCTCTTGGGGGACAGCATCTATCGCTGGCACATAGTCCAGTGTCTGACTCTAATACCATTTGTATGAATCCAATCCCCCACTAGCAGATACCTTGGCTAGTTACGTAAGGCCGTCACAGTTACTTTCACGTCGTTTTACCTCACCATTTTATCGATCTTTTATCTAACATTCTAAATGATTTCTACGTAGTTTTAAAACGTTTACAGTAGATAGAGTTTAGTTTGTTGATCGGTTTTTGTTCAACTTGAGAAAGGGGGAAAGGGAAAGATAAGCAAAAGGAGGGGAAACTTATGAAATACGTTTTGATGAAGTACAGAGGTTGCCTCACTCAAAAAAAGAGATTGAACCAACTTTTTGTTGTCACTTTTGGTTGCTTTTGCTTTTCATTATTTATGTGATACAATAAGAACAACCCCATCAAAAAAGACTGTCATTCATTTGTGTGGTCAATGTTTTGGTTCATTTTCTAAGTCAATTGTTACTCTCTTTAATGTAGTTGAACCCGCATCGTAGCTAACAACCAATCTAAGTCGTATCCATAATCTCATGATACTCAAATTTAAGAGTTAGCTTCGAGGAAAATTCTCCTCACTCTCTACATTTTGTTGAGTTGTATGTGGTGCAAGTGAGGTTAGGTAGGGAAGATGATGCCTCAACCGGTTGCCATAATAATTATTAATCTATGACCCACTCCACGAGAGGACATTCGATGGATCAGATGGTGGTGACAAAGGAAACCCATGTCTCGTCCTCATATTTAAGACTAGCGGGAATAAGAGGGTCAAAAAGGTAAAAGAAAGAAATACATATATTAGCTTGTAGCAATCATACCCAGAATTCAGATTTATCATGGCCTCGACATTCCCCTACATCCCTTGCAGCACTGTCACGATACCTACATCCCAATTCTACATCTCTTATTCGAATGTAGTGTCGGTTCAGTAATGTAACTCTCACTTACGTAGGTGTCAGTGTATGAAGTAAGTAGGTCAAGTATATAATTGGGAGTGAAGTGAAGTAAAGTGATAAAATTAGGTCAACAAAATTGGAATAAAGTGAAAGAGTCCCTATTCTAAATTAATAAGATTAGGTAGCGTTGGTTTGACTGAAGGAGGTATCAACTAAAACAATAATGGAGTTCGGGTCAATACTTTTCTATACTATATGATTGGTGCGTCGAATTAGATGTATAAATGATTTGTTTTAATGTATTTCGTGGTTTCAGCTCAGACTGGGTTGAATAAGGTTGATTTCAGATTGAGTTATTAAATTTATATTTAAAAAATTATTATTTACAAATACTCAATTGGGCTTAGAGTTGGGCCTAATAAACATGGGCTTCATGCGAAAGCCCACTATTCTCTCCATGAACAAGAAATGGAAGATCTGAACCTTATATCTCATTGGTCCATCCCTCATCCATAAGTCCCAACAAATAGGATAAGATGATAAGTACACGTGGCAAACACCCAATTCCCCAAATTTCTCTACTAAATTTCACTTTCACATTTCAGATCCAAATTCCAGTTGCCTCAAAATCATGGCTTCCCCGACACTGATAACCCCATCTACTTCCAAATCTCAGCCTCTCATCGTCCCTCTCAAACCCAAATCCTCCATTACCGCCGCTGCAACAACCACCACCACCCACCATTACTCCCGCCGCCGCGAGTTCCTGTCTTTGACGGCCTCTGTTCTAGCGCCGTCGTGGGTTCTGTTCCCTCCAGCTCCGGCACTAGCGTCGTCTGACGAGGAGTACGTGAAGGACACAACCGAGGTGATAGGCAAGGTGAGAACGACGATCACCATGGATAAAAACGACCCGAATGTGGCGGCGGCGGTGGCGGAGCTTCGAGAAAGTTCCAATTCTTGGGTGGCTAAGTACAGGAAGGAGAAGTCTCTGTTGGGACGAGCTTCGTTTAGGGATATGTATTCGGCTTTGAATGCGGTTTCCGGCCATTACATTAGCTTTGGGCCGACGGCGCCGATTCCGGCCAAGAGGAAGGCCAGGATCTTGGAAGAGATGGCCACCGCCGAGAAGGCTCTGTTAAGAGGGAGATGAAAAATCATGTGAGGGATCTTTCATCAATTTTTTTTTTTTCTTTTCCCTAAAATTCGGTAATAATAATATTTAATATTTGAATTTAGTTCATATTTTTCTAACAATATTTTCACAATTCATATCCAATTATTAAATTTTAATAATTTATTTTATTTTAGAAATTATTTTCAGGAAGAAATTCCATTATTATATTGAAATAAAGCCCAGAATTTCCTGATGGGCTCCATTCTAAGTTGGGCCTCAACTTCTGCAATAAGCTAACGATACGGCCCAATAACATTGGGCCATTACCACAATTTCCGTTCTCTTAATTTTCAGGAGATATTGTTTCCAACGACGTCGTTTCAGACTTTTGTTTTTTTAATTTTAGCTTGAAATATTAAAAAAATATTTTTAATGAAATATTATAATTACT
The DNA here is from genome assembly GCF_002806865.2 of Cucurbita pepo subsp. pepo. NCBI lineage: Eukaryota > Viridiplantae > Streptophyta > Magnoliopsida > Cucurbitales > Cucurbitaceae > Cucurbita > Cucurbita pepo. The sequence continues at coordinate 8,016,253 of NC_036652.1, forward strand.
ATTAATAATAATTTAATTAAATGCTCTATAGACCTTACCATAATCTTAATTAGATATATATATCTTAAAATTATAATAAAACATTTGTAATATTTATAAAAAAATCTATCTCAAATATGGTTATTATTAATTCAAATATTTTAAATAAAATTTTGACCATTCAATAGAATATATTATTTTTTTAAAATATTTCAAAGATGGTAATACAAAAATCTGTTACCAAACTTTCATTTGTATTTTTCCTTTTTTCTTTATTTAGAAAGCGAGTAATTCTCAATAAATATTATTTGACAAAAGTCAACCCTTTTTAAATTTCAATAAAATTCAGCTCGATCAATTTATTTCTAGATTAAAAAAAAAGATGAAAACCACCGAGACTTTGTCCTTATTAAAATTTTTACAAAAAATGTTGTCATCGACGAAAAGCAAGTGAATCTCGACCATGCTCGACCTTGACTTGAAAACGATATTCTTCGGGGTCTGATCCAACAAAGACTAATTATATCACCGATTCTCGATTCGGAAAACAAACGAGAGGGTATTTGAATATTCATCGTCTACTTTTATTATATCCCATATCCCCCAACCACCCTTGAAGAAAAAAAGGGGAAGTGAAATTAAAGGGCACAACACTTGGCATTCAAGAATTTGGTCCTTTGGGAGTAAATAGTGAAGAGTTTAGGGACCAAAAAGCAAATAAACTCCCCAACAAAACCATTTAATATCAGGGGTCTCAATTATCCATATTTCCATAATCTCTCTCTATCATTCTCTTCAGGATTTCATCATTGACCCCATCTAAGATTGCCTTCCATTATTTGATGTTACATTAGCCCCTTGATTTATTACTTCCCAATATCAATATATATTATATGATATGATAATATATAATAAGCTTTTACACTTAATCAACCCGCCACGTATATTAATATATAAAATTGATTATTTATACAATTATTAATCGAAGTGGGTGAGAAAAGATAAGATAACATCGCCTCCATTTACCTTATAATAAAATATATATTTTTTTTTCATGTATTTTTAGTCAAAATAAATAATTAAAAAATTTATTGAAAATTCAAATATGGTAGAGTTTATTTTAAATTATCCAAAAAATAATAATCGAATAATCTTTTAATTAATTCAATAAATATGGAATAATTAATTTAGTCTAGAAATAAAGACATGCAATTGTGTAATAAAATATATGTATTGTAGTTTTTTTAATTAATAAAAAGAAAAGTCAATAAATGAAAAGGACGTCATGAACAAATTTATAATGCGCTCCCTTTTCTTCAGAGGTACAGAGGACAGAGACACGTTCTGCTCTTCGACGGATTAGAATTTAGAATATAAATCAGAAATCTTTAACCGAATTCTTCTTCTTCTTCTTCTTCTTCTTCTTCTTCTGAGTCTGAGTCTGAGTCTGAAACGATTGAGAAAAGGAGGATCTGCTTTTGCAGTTCTGTTCTTCCTTCCCCTGTTTTTCTGTGTGTCTCGCCATACTCTGTTTTTGCTCTGCCGTTTCTTGTCCCCTTTTTCTGTTGGGTTTACTGCCTTCATTTCGTCATTTTTCTATACCCAAAAAAACTAATCATTAGTCCAGGAATTATGGGTTTCTGTTGAGAAAATTTAAGGAAAGTAATCCGTTCTTGGTTGCGTAGCGTATCCTCATTTCCTCCTTCTAGTTTTAGCCTCTGTTCTTCATTGAAACCCGTTTCGGGTTTGGGTGTTTTCTCTGTTTTGGCTGTTTTTCTTTCTGGGTTGTTTCCTTTTTGGATCAAAAAGGGTTAAAATCTGAAGGATTGAAGAAACGAATTGGGGTTTCCGCATTACCAGCGAGGAATCTGAGTGAATAAAAGAAGAAGAAGAGAAGAATCCGTAAGAACACAGTTTGTTTCACTCAAATCCCGACAATATTTCTGCTCTGTTTTCTGGAATGGCGTCGAATTTGGATTGTTTTCTTCATTGCACAACACCAGTGGTTCAATCCCAATTCCTCCCAAAGGTACGAAGTTCTTTAACCTCTTTCACTTCATTTCATTTCATCAATTTTTAATGGGTTTCAATGTTTTTACAATTTACAGACAGAAATCAGGAATCTCAATCGAGTATGGCATCCATGGGAGAGAGAAAAACTGGAATATTTCACTCTGAGTGATATCTGGAACTGCTACGATGAATGGAGTGTTTATGGAGCCAAAGTTCCAATCACTTTAAGCAATGGAGAAACATTAACTCAATATTACGTCCCTTATCTCTCCGCCATCCAAATCTTCACTGGTTTTAGGTATCTCTTTCAATCCCAATCTGATCATTTCAAATGGGAACAGAGTCCGGCGATGATTTTTAAGAGTTCCTCTGTTTTCTCAGGGTGGAAACAGAGTCCGGCGACGGAGATTCTTACAGCGATTGTTGCAGTGAAGAAAGTGATAGCGATAAACTATGGAGATGGGATGGAACTGCAAGCAGTTCCTCTGAAGATGGTGGATCCGAACAAGAATCGCTTCTGCATCAAAATGATCGATTGGGTTACCTTTACTTTCAATTCTTTGAGAAATCAACTCCATATGGAAGAGTCCCTTTACTGGATAAGGTGCCTTCAAATCATTTCAATAGTTCTTTACTCAGACAGTCTTACCCATAAAAAAAGAAGAAAAAAAAAGCTGTAGAAACAGAATCTTTTCTTCTTTTTTATTTTTGTGCTGAATACTAATCTCTGTATTGGGAATGTTTTATAATGTTTTGTTGTTCTTCTTCCTGAGGAAGTGGAAATGTTCTTGCCTTATGTTCTGTCTAATCCATCAGAACTGTAAAGGAAGGGACAAATCTTAGATTCTTGATTTTTATGTTTTCCATTTGATTTCGAACTTGTTATTATTCGACCCTTTTCAGATCAATGGATTAGCTCGAAGATTCCCAGGTTTGATGACATTGAGGAGTGTGGATCTGTCGCCAGCAAGCTGGATGGCTGTGTCTTGGTATTAGTCTACTCTGTTCCCTCTGTTTCTCTGTTTCTCTGTTTTTCGAGCGTTGTTCTTGTAATGATAATGAATAGTTTCTGATCATTTTGAGAGCATTTTTTAGGTACCCAATTTATCATATTCCCATGGGAAAAACTATCAAGGACTTGTCCACTTGCTTCCTCACTTATCATACTCTGTCGTCTTCATTTCAAGGTACTCTGTTTTTCTCCTCACAGAGCATGCTCTGTTTTTTGAAGCTGTTATTCATGTCCTGAGCTATGTGTGTGGTAGATATAGAGATGGAGGAGGAGGGAGAGATGAAGCGGCGGCTGCGGAGGGAAGCCGGGGAAGGGATAGCGGTGGCGGCGTTCGGGGTGGCCACTTACAAGATGCAAGGGAGTCTGTGGGTGGCGGGTAACGGCGGTCGGGACCAGGAGAGGCTGGTGGCGCTGTCGAGTGTGGCGGAGTCATGGCTAAAGCAGCTGAGAGTCCAGCATCATGACTTCAATTACTTCACTGGCCTTCGCCATGGCTAACACAACGAGTCAATCATATATCATTTTCTTCTGCTTAAAAACCCATCAATTTCATACTCTTAATGTATTCAAAGTTTTAATCAAATATACCCATCGTTCTGGTTTGGTTTAACGTCTAATTCTATACCTAATCAATGATACTACGTGGAAAGATAAAAATTGTTTCAGAGTTGACGTCTGACTAACAATCACAATCGTACTTTGTCAACCGTGCAGCATCGTGATTTTAACACGCTCACAACAACCCTTAAGTGGGAACTCAAGCCTCATTTTTCACGATCACATACGTTATTCATATATGCATGTTCAATTGTTGTGACACAACATCGTCGCATCGCGATGTTGTCTCATGTCTTGGACACGTATGTTAGAAACTAACCCATGTTCGAATGTACGAAGATATGAGTAGTTATTGAATATTGGTATTCCATTGAACAGTGAATGTTGATGTAGTTGACTATGAACCGAGCTTAATACCAAGACCTACCACCATAGTATAGGAATTATAGAGGTCCAATAATTAATTAAATTATGTAAATACATCTGCTATTTGCCACAAATTTAATTAATTAATTTGAGAATAATGCTTAATAGTTAATTTTTGAATTAACAATTGAACTATTAATCCCCATAAAATTAATTTGATAGTCAACCATCCTTTATAATCATTTAATTTTTGTTATATTTTTTTTAAATTTTCTAAATTTGATTATCCGTGGAAGTTGTGTTCATGAGCTGAACCGTTGACGGTTTATATATATGCCGCTATTTATTTAATTTATAAATTAAAAGGTAAATCTCGCAAATTATATCCTTCTACTTTTCTACGACTATTATGAACATTAAATTTTGCTTAAGTAATTGAAAGATAGCTTAGAGTTTTATATTTGGCAAGAAATCAACTTTGAGACATGACTTTTAACGCGTAAACAACTTATTGAGAACAACGTTATATTATAATTTGTCAGTTTTATCAGTACTTGTAGCTTTAGTTTGGAATGGAACGGTTAGTATTTGTTTCAAAAATACTTTTGAACTTTCAAAATTTTCATTAATAGCAATAAATTTTTTTAAAAAATTATTATTATTATAGTAAAAAAAAATTAACGTGAAAAATTGGAAGGTTAGGTGACAATAATAAATTTTATTTTAATAATATCTTTTGAAAATAATATTTTAAAATATATGGAAATTTTTTTATTTATTTTTTATTTTTATAAAAGTCAAAGGAGAGTTGTTGAGTTTGTGCATGTTCCCTTGGTGGGCCCCACTTGTATGAGATCTTGGTCATGGATGGTCTTTTTTTTATTATTATTATTTTCCCTTCATAAATATTTTTCTCATTTCAATAAGCCATTTAATTAATTTTGATGTGTGAAATTAGACTTATTATTATTATTATTATTATTTTTAATTTTCAAGGACAATATTAAAATAAGTAAATTAATATGTACTTTTTCAATAATAAATAAATAAATATAGTACTGCAATCAGCTAATCGTTTTCAATGATTGTTGAATTTTATTATTAATGTACTGTTAGTAATTATTGCAGATTAAAATTACCAATATATTATATAAATTTATATATATTTGATTCGGATTTGGTGAATCTTAGGAATCATGTCAGTAAAGACAAAACATATTGAAGAAATTCGATATGTTGTAGGGACGATATGACCATCACATTGTATAGAGAGGAAAATAAAACATTCAATCTCTCTAAATCGTGAAGGGAATGCTCAAAGAGAACAATATCTGCCCACATAGTATTTTAAAAACCGTGAGACTAACAACTGCTATACGTAACGGGCTAAAACGGATGATATCTTTGGGAAGAGTTTGGATTAAGGGAGAGGATAGGACTTGTTATTGCACATGCATCTGTAAGCCATTGGACATGTTTCAGCCTCCTGAAGTGAAGCACAAACAAAACTTATCATCACTAGTCTGCACGGCGAGCACGAGGCACACGCATGCGAGCAGTCCGGCAACCTCGACCCTGCTACTTCAACTGTCTCCACCCCTTTTCTCCCCATCGCCGCCTCTTCTGCCGCCATCTTGCGGTGGTGGACATGACCTGCACACAAGTCATGAAGGTTAGTTCATGGCGGAAGGAAGAAAAGCATTGAAGACATGAAATGGGTGTTGAAGGTATGAGTGATTACGTGAGTTTTGGTGAGAAATGCGTTGCGAGGAAATGGGTGTTGGGAAAAGTAAGAAAGCAATGAAGATAATAGAAAACCAAGTCGAACCCTTCATGGTTTTGGAGTAGAAGTTCAAGAAAAGAGGTTCCTTTTTTAGAGGGTTTGTAGAGAAAAAACAGAGAACCGTGTAAAGAAACAGAGGAAATGAAGGGGTTATATAAAGCCATAGTGTGATACTGTCCACTTTGAGCGAGGCTCGACTAGGTCTATGGAGCCCTCGAAATTCTTCCCTCTAACAAAATACATCATAGAGGCTCGACTTAATCGGGAGCTGTCAAATCCCCTTAATCGAGACTCGACTTCCTCTCCAAAGCCCTCTAACAAAGTACACCATTTATTTCACACTTAAAGATTCTATTGGCTTGACATGACTCTAATATCATGTTAGAAACTACGAACCTCCACAATGGAACGATATTGTCTACTTAGACTATAAGCCCTCGCTTAGTGTTCCATACATGGAATCCAAGCTTGCCAAAACATCGTTAAACATGAAGAGCCATCAATGCCTCTATTATTCGATGAGTCCGCTACGAACCCGAGCACTCAATTTGGAGTGTTTAGAAAAGAGGGGAATCAATAAATTTGTATCTTCAGTGTAATGTGAATGCCATTAATATTGTTATGAAAGCTTATGGATCTTTGTCTCTATCATAAATAGGCTGCGCCATGGACCATCTCTCTGTGTATACTCTGTTTTTTTTCATTTCCAATGTATTTGTACTGCCGTGGCTATGGTACTCCATGAACAATTAAACATTGAATTCTATTATATTTTTAAGGTTTCACCAAGGTGGTACCTTTGAGACAGCCACATGTTTGTCATAAGGTTTCATTAATGGCGTTGTGGAGACTCTCTGTCTGTCTCACACGACACCCATAACTCTGTTTTATTTAAAAATAGACATGGAACAGAGAAACCAACGAAAACATACATCAAAAACCTCAATGGTTTGTGTTCCATTCATTAATGTCCACAAACACATAACAGTCCCCTAAAACAGAGCAATGGGAACCCAAAAGAACCAAAACCCTTCAATCATCTTCTCTCAATTTGTGACCTTAGCTCCAAATTTGGGCAATTTGGGCTAAGGCAAAAGAGACAAACACGAAAAACACAACAGACAAACTATTTGTTTAACGAGCAATGCCCATCAAACAGTCATGGATACCGCACCAAAACCCAAATATGTTATGCTCTCCGACAACCACCAAGGCAGCCTCCGTCCTCCGCCCTACCGCCGTCACGTCCCGAGATACCATTCCAAGACACACGGCGGAGGCGGCGGCTGCGCTGGTTGTTGTTTGAAATGCATTTGTTGCTGTTACTGTTTCCTCTTATTCCTCATCTTTTCTCTGTTCGGCCTCGCCTATGTCCTCTTCTCATATTACAATCCCCAAATCCCTTCTTACAAAGTCTCTAGTTTCAATGTCCGTGTCTTCGACGTTAAGCCCGATTTCAGCCTCTACACCGAATTCATCGTCATCGTCACCGCCGACAACCCAAATCAAAACATCGACTTTGTCTACGGCAAAGACAGCTATGTCTCTGTTCTCTACAATCAATCGGTGCTCTGCACCGGAGATATCCCCAATTTCCGACAGCCCTCCAAGAATGTCACCGACATAAGCATTTCGTTAACTGGGAAGAGCGAATTTGGATCTGGGCTTCAAGAGGCGCTGATGCAGAACCGACACAGCGGCAGAATTCCTTTGCTGGTCGTGGTGAAAGTGCCGGTCACCATCGTTATTGGAAGGTTGTCGTTGAAGAAGGTTAATGTGTTCGTTAATTGTTCGTTGATCGTTGATAATTTGTCCCCCGACAAGAAGGTTGGGATTTTGTCGAATAATTATACTTACGGTGCTGCCTTGTAAACTGTAAAGCTCTGGGCATCATTTTACCCTTTCATTGCTCTCATCATTCTTAATCTTTTTTCTATGTAAATACATTGTGTTTTTCACTTTCTTGTCATAGATGGGTGGAAAATAGGTAATTAAGAAGCACCCCTTTTTTTCTTTTGTAAGTGCTATGGATGTTCATTCTTTTGCTTCAATGTGTATCTTATAAAGATTACGAGGTTTTTTCATCTAAGATTCTCGCCCTATCCCTCGACATCGTGTCGAAATATGATCAAAGTTCGTAACTTTATTGATATTTCTGCTAACCCTTTTGGCAAATGATGCATTTCCATTAACCGTCCAAGCTCAAGCCCTCTTAGCATATAGTGTTCTCTGTGTCTTTACAAAGAGTGTTTCGTTCTCCTCTATAACTAAGGTGAGATTTTACAATTCACTCCCTCGGGGGCCAAGCGTCCTCGCTGGCACACTGATCAGTGTCGGGCTCTGACACCATTTCCCACGATGTGGGATCTGACAAGTTCTAAAAAAGATGGCTTTTTTTTGCAGCGTTTAGTAAGCCTAGAATTTCGGCTAAGTCCATCCCACGTCCCCTCTCTGTGCTCTCTTTCTCTAAATTTTCAAACCCACTTCTGCTTAATAACTCCCAACAGTTATCATGAAATGATACTCAGTTTCATTGCCATGGTTCTCAAGTGTAAGTTCAGACATGTTTGGGATTCTGTTTGGGTGGAGAAAAGCTTCAAAATGGTGGGTTCATTGCTACATGTTCTTATTTTTTAAAGGATTTGATCTTTATTTGTGATTTTATACAGTAAGAAGCTGATCGAACAAGCTCTGTGCCGGCTTAAGATGCTCAAGAAGAAGAGATATTCAATTGCTAGACAATTACGTGAAGATTTGTTTGAGCTGATTAGCAATGGCTATCAACAGATCGCCTTCAACAGGGTATGTCAAAACCCGCGAGATCCCACATTGGTTGGAGACGTGAATGAACCATTCCTTTTAAGCGTGAGAAAAATCCAAAGAAGACAATATCTGAGCCCCGGTGTTACAAATGGTATCAGAGCCAAACACCGGGCGGTAAGCCAGCGAGGACGCTGGACCCCCAAGGGGTGGATTGTAAGATCCCACATGAGAGAGAAACGAAGCATTCCTTTTAAGGGTGTAGAAACCTCTCCCTAGCAGACACGTTTTAAAAACGTACCATTTGTTTTGATGGTTTGTATATCAGGTGGAGCAGCTTGTTAGAGATGAAAGCTTGATGGAGGCATATGATTTGATTGAGAACTTCTGTGAATTCATCCTGGTGAAGTTCTCCCATGTCAGGAAGAACAAGTAGGCCTAATTGTTCCCATTTTTCAGGAGGTTTTGATCTGAGAAAAACATCCTTAAAAAATGTCTTTGTTGGTGGTTACAGGACATGTCCAGATGATCTTATGGAAGCAATTTCAAGTCTCATATTTGCCTCTGCAAGATGTGGGGATTTTCCTGAGCTTAAACCGGTTCGAAAGTTCTTCGAGGAGCGTTACGGACAGCGTTTCGCCATGGCTGCTGTGGAATTGCATCCTGAAAACCTTGTGAATCCACAGGTATTAGAATCCTGTTCATAGATTGTTGTGTTTTGAGTATTGAAACATTCATTACTTTTGTACAGATCAAAGAGAAGCTTGTAATGAAGGCTGTTTCAGATGATGAGAAGCAAAGATTAATGAATGAAATAGCTAGAGATTGCTTTCATCCAGCAATTCTGGCTCTTGAATACTGTCCAGATTGGTATCAAGAACATGGCTTAGACAGAACAAACGATCGCTTATCTTATGAAGTAACTATCGGTTATCTCATCGACAAACAGCAGCCATGTTATGTTCGTTCCAAGTGTAGAACGGATGATCATGTCGATTCTATTCAGTCTCCGACGATTAACCATTTAGATTATGATTGGAACGACGAAATCGTTTTCGATTCGTATTCGATTGGAAGTGTGGTTTATGATGTTTTTGTGTATCCGAGGCACGTTCATCCGAAGCTGCCCGATTACGACGAAATCGCAGGGAAATTCATAGGGATGAAGAGAAAATATGTGAAAAAGATGTGAAAAAAAGTTGCTTTATGAACTTGTTTAGCTCCACTAAACAGTTGATGAAAGAATAAATTGGTGAAGCAAATGGTGGAAGAATGGAAATCCCACTTAGGAGAATATCCATTCTGTGTTAACAAAGAGTTTGGAAAGCAAAGATCAGATATTTTAGGAAGAGATAAGAGCTGAAGAACTATTCAAAGTTTATGCCTTTTTTTTTTTTTTTGTCAGTTTTTGTCAACCCACGACACAAACTAGTGGAACAAACTGTTTAAAAATTAGCAAACAAAAACAATGTTTATGCCTTTCATCCGTTTAGTATCGTTGTTAACCTCACAGTTTTAAAAATATGTCGGTTAAAGAGAGGTTTCCACATCCTTATATCGATGTGAGATCTCACAATCCACTGTTCCCGAGAGTCCAGCGTCCTCGTTGACACACTGCTCAGTGTCTAACTCTAATATCATTTGCAACCGCTCAAACCCACCACTAGTGGAAATTATCTGCTTTGCCCCGTTACGTATTGTCGTCAGCCTCACGGTTTTAAAAACGCGTATGCTAGTGAGAGGTTTTCACACCTTTATAAGAAATGTTTTGTTTCCGTCTCTAACCGACGTGGGATCTCACAAACACCCTTTATGAAGGCTTAGCATCCTTGCTAGCACATTAATCAGTGTCTGGCTCTGATACCAAGTCCACCACTTGTAGAATAGGTTTTCACATCTTTATGAAGAATGTTTCATTCCCCTCTCTAACCGATGTGAGATTTCACACAACCTACAAGCTTCTTTGAAGTAGAAAGAGAAAGAAAGACGGCCAATGACAAGATAACTATATATATTAATGGCGTTGTTTATGATGGATTAAAGTTGAAGCTTTCCAGCTGAAATGGAGTTGACTTGGACTGTGTTTTTTTTTTTAAATTGAATTTGGTGTTCTAAGGAAGATTCATATTTTAATGGGTTTGTTTCTAGCAACTTGTTTGGAATGATAAGAGGAATGCCATTGGATTCCGCCATTAACTCTAAGATGCCAAAGTTTAGATATTTTTGTATATTCATACTTGTTCATCAATACTCGTTCTAATCAAGCGACACAAACAACGACACTCTCAATAATAATATAATATTATATATATATATATAGTTTTTTTAGACAAAAATTAAATTAGTTTCTAAAATATATATTTATTTTCGTGAAATAATAAAAATTAATTTTGAGCATTGAATTTGTTTTATTTATTTATTTATTATTTATTTTTGGAAAAATCTTGCTCCATTTGAAAGAGATTTATGTACGCGGCTTATGGTCTCATTCACGAGTTTTGATATTTTGCAAATACTTATTATTTTCTCTTATTTGAAAAGGATGGAATTTGGCTTTTTCAAAATTCTCTATTTTTTTTTTATTAAAATAAAATAACAAAACAAAAACAAATAAATTCTCTTTTTGGCTGTTGCAATTAATTTGTAAAGGCATACTATGGCTATCAAATATATATTTTAATGTATGAAATATATATATTTATTAAATTTTTTTAGTAAAATCGTTTAGGTATGACGTGTTGTGTTCGAGAAGGAGAAGACTTATAAAGAAATTTTGAATTGAAATTATCACGTTTGAACGTTTCTATAGTGTTCTTTTTTTCTAATAACCTCTTAATATTACCGTATTCTACCTCTTCGTATACCTTACACCACATTTGACTTTTAGAAAGTCTATTTAATTCAAGGAGATCCATTTTCAACGAGGTGAGTAATCCGCATTAGCTAAATGAAGCTGATGAAAAAGATTATATTTCTCCGTCTATGTTCCTACCCTCAATCTTGTTCGAATTATATTTTACGTCTTTGAAATGAATATTTGTTTAAAAAATATACACCTATTCCAACGAATTCCGCTTGGGAAATTCCTATCCCGATTAAAGTAAGAGATAGGAGATATGTATGAGAAAGGCTTCTCCTTTATCACCCTTTCCCGTCAACGTCTATATTGTTGGCAATAGCAAATATTTTAATTGTTAGTCAAATATAAAATATTATTTATTTAAGTTTTTAAAGATAACATTTGTACGTAAGTCAAAGCACTAAATTTGATTAAAAAATAAAACCATACTTATCGAATATATGGCAAGAACACAAAGAGACAAGGATAGGGCAAGATATTTTGTAGTTAGTTAGCCCGGAAGAAAAAGTCAAGAATGAATGACCGACACGTGTCCGTAAACACCGACATAGTTTGTAATGTTGTTGACTTTTGGGCTCCACAAAGAACACCCATTTGACTTTGTATTTTTAAATTATTATTTTTATGAGAGAGAGAAAGACGGAATCACCGAAAGTAGCATAGGGGGCGGGGCGCGTGGGAGCACTTCCATCACACATTAAATATTTACTCTTTCAAAACCCCGTTTTATTTTCAAATTAATTTAACTTATCTAATTTCATATTTAACTATTTTTGTTAATTTTACAATTTTTTTTTAATATAAACTAAATTAAAAAAAATTAAAAAAATACTTTAATCACTCATTATTTAATTTTCTAATTTAATTTATACCCAATCAGCTTTCAACCTTGTAATTCATATAATTTAAATTTGTAATGATTTTTATAAGATAATTTAATCATCTTTTAAAATAAAATAAACATAATTCAATAGATAAAAAGTAATTACTTAATTAAAAAAATTCTAAAAAATTACAAAATATTAGATTTACTTTAAATTCTTTATCCAAAATTCAAAACTATTTTCGCCTCATTTCAAAAATATTAATAAACTTTTAAAATTAACATTAAAAAATTTAGATATAATTTATGAAATGTCAATAGACAATTTTCATCAATAATTTTTTTTTTATAAAAATAAATTTCATCAATATTTTTTTTTTAACATAATATATTTAATTTTTTAAAAAAATTGAAGGATATTAATGAATTTATTATTATTATTATTATTATTATGGGTGGATGAATATTGTTTTATAGAGAAAATAGAGTAAATTAATCTATGATTAAAAAAAAAAAGAAAATAGGAAAAGAATTGAAGTGCAAGGAAAGACACTTGGGAATTGGAATAAATGGGTTTGTGGGGCCGCCTCGTAGCTGACCAACCACAACACTTAAACATATTCTCTCTCTTCCATTCACCAGAAAAACACAAACTTCAAATCTTTTTCTCTTCTCTCATTCAACTTATAAACTTACCCCATTTCTTCTTCTACTCACATTCCCAACACGCCACCGCATCCGCCGCCGTCTACTTCCATATCACCGCCCCCGCTCCGCCGCTCGCTTGCTCTTTTGCTTCCTTATATGGGTTGCTCATCCGACTCTGTTTTTTCTTAATCCGATTCAATTCCATTTCACTCTCGAATTCTCTGTTTCCTGCAAGTTTGCGAGCGGGAGGTGTGAGCTTAGAAACTGCTCTGTTTCCATCCATGGCGGAGGATAAGAAAACAGGGAAATCGAAGATGGTTCTTGATGAAAGAACCCCACAACTGAAATTTTCAAAGAAGAAGATCGACAAAGGTAAAGAACAATGGAAGCCTGTTTTAGATGATGCTTTCTTGTCCAGAAGACCTCTCAAGAAATTCTGTAGTTCAGATTTTCAAAACCCATTTCTTCAATCCCCTGTTTCTGTTTCTCCTCCTTCTAAGATCCAATTTCCTTTTGATTTTCAAGCATCTCAGCAATCAACAACAACAACCCAGTTCATTTCTTCTTCCTCTTCTTCTTCTTCTTCTTCTTCCTCTCATTTTCCGGCGTTTGGGTCGCCGGAGCAGCAGATGATTTCTTTTAGTTCCAATCAACAACAGGGGATCGGTTATCCACCGTACTTCCTCGGTGGCGGCGACCCGGTGGCTACCCAGCAGAGACTTTTCAAGTATTGGAGTGATGCTTTTCATTTGAGTCCGAGAGGGAGAGCTATGATGATGAGCAGAATGGGGCCAGATGGGTGTCATTTGTTTGGACCGCCGGTGCAGCCCTTAAGCGCCACCAAGCTTTACAGAGGAGTTAGGCAGCGGCATTGGGGGAAATGGGTGGCTGAGATTCGTCTCCCTCGTAATCGAACTCGCCTTTGGCTAGGAACCTTCGACACCGCCGAAGACGCCGCCATGGCTTACGATCGCGAGGCCTTCAAATTACGAGGCGAAAATGCTCGACTCAATTTCCCCGAACGTTTCCTCAACAAAAACAATCCAAAAACAGAGCCGAAAACAGAGCACACTAATCCAATTACAGAGGAGGCTCATGAAGACAGCGCTGTCGTTCTTCCGCCGTCGGAGGAAGAGAAACCGGATGAGCAGTTGGCTGAGAGCGGTGGCGCATCGGAGGCGCCGGAGATGGTTTGGGGAGAAATGGAAGAGGCTTGGTTTAATGCAATTCCGGCAGGGTGGGGTCCGGGAAGCGCTGTTTGGGATCATTTAGACCCAACAAACAATTTGGTTCTTCAATCACAATTCCCTTTTGGTTCATCAAATCAGCCACAGATTAAGGACTCCGATGATAATCAGAACAAGGTAGAGAATTCTGAATCGGCTTCGTCATCGTCTTCCTCCGCTCCGATGAAGCTGTTCTTATGGAAAGATCAAGATTGAAAATTTAGATTTCTTCTTCTTCTTCTTCTATGAATTTTTAGTCCATTGGATCTGTCGGGGGTAGCAGTCCGACACGGTCGCATGTTTTTGGAAGACCAATCCAATGGTTTAGGCATCATAAAGATGGAATCTTTGTTAGGGTTCTTGATTTTATGTTTGTTTGTTTGTCTTAGTGCATTTCGAAGAACCAGCTAACGAGGGGCTTTGAGACGCTATTTTGATCTCTTTCCCCTTCCTAGTTTGGTGCGTCTTTCTTCCATGGAAACCCTTTGTTTTTGGGCTTTCCATGGTGCCTTTTAGGGTTTTCCTTGTATTTTATGTTCCCTCTCTTTTTATACACCATCTCTACCCTCTCCATTTATGTCCCGTCTAATTCTTCTCGTCAGTTGTTGGGTGAACTTGCCTCAACTTTGGCTTGGTACTACTATCTACGGCTATCCCCCTTCAAACCTATTTATGTTGTTCGCCCATCTTGGACTCGCCCACCGAGACTCGCAATGTAGACGTGGCTATTCAGTGTTTGCCATAGCTGTAGGTGAGGCTGACTCTCTCTGCAGACACTCACCAAACGACTATGGACTTAAAAGAGGCACTTTGCCCTGTTGTGGCCAACTTGGCCTCAATGTGTGTTTCCTCGGAAAATCACACAAACTGGTGCACCCCTCTGGGTGGGACTTGCAAGCCCAGCTGCGACACTCTTTCGTCGCGACCACTTCTTCTATTCAACAAAGTCAAAAACTTTGTAAAATAGAATAGAGTTAGGTTGGGTTGTACTCCTATTTTTAGGTTGGTTGAGTTGACCTGACCAAAGAATTGTCAACCCACAAAGTGGCCCGAGTTTTTTATTTTAAAAAAATTCAACCCAATTCTAAACCGAAAAAGATCTTAACCCAACTCAACTTGTATGGTTCGAGTTGGGTAAGTCAAATTGGTCAAGTTATCACGTAATATTGAGAAACACGGATCTTAATCTTTGTCCTTTTGTTACCTGTAATTTTCTTACTTCATTGTCGAATTTTCATAAATGTATTCAAGAAGGGAAAAAGAAATCAAAGAATTATAATAAATAAATATAATTTTAAAAAATAAAATAGTTAAAAATTTAACTATTAATAAAAGAAAAAATGTTTTAGAACATTTTCTTGGTTTTATGTTTGGGTATATTAATTACTTTATTCTCCTCGGATGTTGTCGTTGCATGACTTCCATCACGAAAAATTGTGACTAATAATTTATTATAAATATTTAATAAATAATAATTCAACGAATTAAAATAAGGTGGAAATGTTTAGGGCATGCTGTGAAAGGGACGGGTGGGACCCGAAACGCCGTCCATTGACGGCATAATTAATGATATTGTTAGCAGATAGTATAAGTATTATTTATTTAATTAAACCTAATCCATTTCTTAATCCTCTTGCTTATCAATAATCTTTATTATTATTATTATTATTATTATTATTATTATTAATTTTCTCCATTTCCTCAGTTGGAATGGCGGCCTCCGCCTCCCCCTCAAGTAGTGGACAACTTTTTGCATTTAAGAAAATAAATATAAAATATTATTATTTTTAAAATATGTATTTTCATTTTTTAAATTCGTTTAAATTTTTAAACCTAAATACGGTTCTGAGGCCCAAGTAAGTGCAGCAGAGTCAGGCCCAGGCCCTAATAGTTGGACCGATGCGAGGGCCCATTTTGAATGGGCCGTATGTGAAATGACTCTTTTATCCTTCAAGATATAGAAATGATATTTCGTTCTTCGGGTACCAAATTCCAAATATATTGGATAAAAAGACCAAAAGGGGCTCAATTTCTACAAGCGCAATGATAGTGTTGATACAGGAACTGCCTCAGCTTCATTCTACAAGCGCCAAGCGGGAAGGATTCGGCTATTCAAGTTTACGCTCCATTCCCCATCAATGGAATTTCAAATTCAATTCTAAAGCCTCGTGGAAGTGCTTTTGCAACAAGAACGAAACTATCCATGAAGCTTCTCAGGTGAATCCGATAATTTCTTTATGTTTCTACTTTTGAGGATCTCTGATTGTCATGAAATTCTTATTGAAATGTTTTGTTTTCAATTCGATGCGTTGTTTGTGTGTGCGTGTGTGTGTGTGTGTGTTCATTTCGAAGTCCGACTGCGATTTTCTGATTTGATTTAGGGTTTTTCTGCTCTGCCACCGGATGCCCCTTGGGATAATGCTACTGCTTGGAGTACAATGGCTCTTTACATTTTCAGCTTGCATATTCCTTTGAGCTTTGGAAGCTTGTCTTTCGTTTCCCAATTAATGCGTATACCTGTTCTTGATCCTCAAACTAAGGTTAGTGCTTATTTGGATTGCATGTTTCTAAACCATGTGACATCCTTTGAGTGGAGAACGAAGTATTCTTTATAACTGTGTGGAAATCTCTCCCTATCTTTAGTAGACACGTTTTAAAATCTTGAGGGGAAGTATGGAAGGAAATGCCAAAAGAGGACAAAACCATGACTCAATGCATGACTCAATCTTTAGTGCATTTTGGAAGATGGGTTTGGCTTGAATTTCAAAATGCTTGAGGTTTATATCATTGGTAGCCTTTGTGATTATGTTTAACATTACCGGAGGCTAGCGTTGTTGAGGATTATTGAAAGAAGTAGTTTCACATTGGCTAATTAAGAGGAAGATCATGGGTTTATAAGCAAGGAACACTATCTTCATTGGTACGAGGCCTTTTGGGAAACCAAAGGGGAAGCCATGAAAACTTATGCTCAAAGTGGACAATATCATATCATTGTGAAGAGTCGTGATTTCTAACCGGCGTTTGGTCTGTTTCTGATTGCGTTTGGTCATTGGTACCCTTGTTGGCTCACTTCTAGCTTGTTCATTCGCAATGCAGGCGCTCTCAAGGCTTGGAATTCAAACTGTTGAGTTCATTGTGACCCTTCTTCTACTAAAGGTCACTGCTAAACCAAACTACAGATTCAGAAACTTCTTTAGAGCTCATAACTTAGGCGGCAAAAGGAATTGGCTGTTTGCATCAGCTTTTGGATTTGGGTTCCTCGTGTCATTAGTTTTCCTTACATCAATTCTTGCAGAAACAGTGGTTGGACCGAAGGTTAGCATTGTTCTGTATCCATAATTTACCGTTCAAAAGATGTGATTTCTTATTTATAGTTCCACTGAATTGCAGGCTGTAAACAGCCCTGTGCTGAAGGAGATTCTTGACAGCAGCAACATCTCAAGAGCGGCATGCTTCATAGCGTACTGTGTTGTGACACCCTTCTTGGAAGAGACTGTTTACAGAGGCTTTCTATTGGCATCAATATCATCAGAGATGCAATGGCAGCAAGCAGTTCTCGTCAGCTCCGCGGTCTTCAGTGCAGCTCACTTGTCTGGTGAAAATTCTTTACAACTCTTCATCATTGGGTGTGTCCTAGGATGCTCGTACTGTTGGACTGGCAATTTAAGGTCTTCAATCCTCATACATTCCTTGTACAATGCAATGACCCTTCTTTTAACTTACCTATCCTAATGACTACATACATTTCTTCCTAGTTCTACTTCACGTTTGACTTGTGCTGGCTTTATATAACCTTGTCATCATTTGTTACTACGTTCCCTTGTCATCCTGTGATACTAGGTCGCTTGTAACAGCCTAAGCTCACCGCTAACAAATATTGTTCTTGTTGGCCTTTTCCTTCCCTCAAGGTTTTTAAAATGCCTCTACTAGGGAGAAGTTTCTACACTCTTATAAATAATGCTTCGTTCTCTTCCCCATTGTACTTGCTGGCACTCATTTCCTTCTCTAATCGATGTGGGAATTCCAGTCCACCCCCTTCGGTGCCCAGCGTCTTTGCTGGCATAAGGCCTCGTGTCCACCCCCTTTTGGGGCTCAGCCTCCTCGCTGGCACATCGCTCGGTTTCTGGCTCTAATGCCATTTGTAACAGCCCAAGCCCACCGCTAGCAGATATTGTCCTCTTTGGGTTTTTATTTTCGGACTTCCTTTCAAGGCTTTTAAAATGCGTCTATTAAGAAAAAGTTTTCACATTGCCAGTGAGTGACGTTTAGATGGAAGTTAAAGTAACGGAGTTGTTGCATTCACCTCGAGATCTTTTCAGGTTAATGCTGAAATTCACACTTGAATTCACACTTGAAAGAGGGAGAATTACTTACTGTTCTAAACTTCATTTCCTTGTTAAGATGCTTGAGTTGATGATATTAAAGTTGCAAACTTTTTAGTTGCCATCATCAATGCTTTCAACCTTTCAACCGACACCAAGGGGGCCATTGGAGAGTCGAGGAAATGACTACCAATTATGTTACTAGGCCTTAGCCCCCACCTGTCTCTGTTCATCACCTCTGGCTTCCTATGCAATTATGCTTTCAAATTTATGGGCAACACCCCAAATGGCCATAAATTCAAATAAAATTATGATGTTTTTGATTTTTCACATGTAAAAGTCATTCCCTATTCTTGTTTTTCCACACGTAATAATTTGCCTAGATCTAATTGCCTCCCAACAAACGACCATAAAGAATGTTTTCACACCTTTATAAAGAATGTTTGGTTCTCTTCTTCAACTGATGTGAGATCTCACAGTCCACCTCCTTTCGAACTCAGCATCCTCACTAGTACTTGTTCCCCTCTCCAATCGATGTGCCCTTAGAGGCCCAACGTCCTCGCTGTCACACTGACTGTCTGGTTGTGATACCATTTGTAACAGTTTAATCCTACTTAGCAAATATTGACCTCTTTGGGTGCTTCCTCTCAAGGTTTTTGGAGATATTGTCCTCTTTGAGTTTTCCCTTCTACGCTTCCCCTCAAGGTTTTTGGAGATACAGTCCTCTCTGAGTTTTCCCTTTTAGGTTTTTCCTCAAAGTTTTAAAACTCCTCAAGGCTTTTGGAGATACTGTCCTCTCTGAGTTTTCCCTTTTAGGTTTTTCCTCAAAGTTTTAAAACACGTCTGCTAATGAAAGATTTTCACACGAATGTTTCGTTCTACTCCCGAACCAGCGTGAGATTTCGCAGAAAGTACAATGCCAAGATGAATATTTTCTGAGCATAGATACCAAAACGAACCAACTTAAAAGAACCTTTGAGATATTATTATTATTATTATTATNAAAAAAAAAAAAAAAAAAAAAAAAAAAAAAAAGTAAAAAATGCTTGGCCTGGACTCTTGGATTCGTGGATTCCTGGATTCCTGGATTCCTGGAATTCTAAATTTCAATTCAAAACAACTTAGAACTTAGGCATATTGCCACACTGGTCCAATCAAAAAGCTGTTTCTTTTGTCCCCTCCTCCTGATCAAACCCACAATCATTTCCACCCCTTGGATGCGGGACACGTGGCTATCGACGTCTCCAACTCCCATTGTTAAAAATCTAAGCATCTATCTCGTTTTGATTGGCCCAGCAAAGCACAGCCAATACCAGCCCCAATTATTCCTTCAGTGTTTCTTTTATAAGAACCCCACTTGCTGCCGCTGAATCCTCCTCCTCCTACTACTGATACCCAAAACAGAGAAACAGAGTAAAAATCCCATAAATAAACACACAGACACATATTGAAGCAGGTGAAGAAGCATGGGCGGATTCGAGAAGCAGGTGAAGGAGAGGGCCAAGGAATTGAAGACCATCTTCAAGAAAGGGGTGAAGATTGTGGGCGAAACCTGCAAGAAAGGCTGGCACAAACTCAAGCACTTCAAACGCTAACCATCATCAACAACATCATACCTAAACTCCTTCGAGCTTCAATCTTTCTGTTCTTTCTTTCAGGATTTGTGTTTCTCAGAAACTTCATTTTGATTCATTAGGGCTCTCTTTTTTGGTATTAAATTTGGTATCTTTCTGGGTTTGTTCATTTTGATCTGGCTTTCATTCATGTCCTCTTTCAATAATGTATCCCAATTCCTTCATGTTCATTAAATTTAACTTCTTTTTGTTCATAAGATTGCAAATTTGGGTTTTTTTGTATGACTAAAATAAATAAATTTGTTTTTTTTTTTTAAAGAAAAAATATATAATTATGCAAAATATCTCAATTTTGTGACAAGCGTCAATTTCTTATGAGTTTTGGATAATGTACACAATTCGATTGCATAAATTTTGGCTAATTTCGATAGAAAATAATTGAAATTTTGACATTATTGTTAGGAATTTCATGAATCCTCACAAATTTTGATCGAAAAATATTTAAAACAAATTAAAATACGGCGAAAAAAAAAAAAAAAAAAGCTATAAATATAATATTTAAAAAAATAAAATTGAAATTGAAAAAGAAAAAATGAGGACCCAATAATCCAGAATCGAAGTGCAGAAGGTGGAGTCCCTAATCTTTGAATCAAGAGGATGATGATGAAGCTTCGAAGCTGGAACAAGCCCATACCCAATCTCCTTCAGAGACCTCAACGATCTATGCCATTACCTTGCCTCTTCTGTACCAAAAGCCCTTCCCCGCTCTTCTCTTCCACTCCTCCGCCCACATCGCCTGCTCTTCTTGACAAAATCTTAACCATACGAGACCCTAAAATCTCTGTTATTCCGGTACTGGAAAAGTGGGTCGGCGACGGACGAGCGATTGGGAAACAGGAACTTCAGTCGCTTGTTCGCCTCATGAAGAGCTTCCGCCGCTTCAATCACGCTCTAGAGGTTCGCTTTCCCGCTTCAATCACTGTTTAGCTTATTGTTTTCTATTCCTGAATTGAGTTTCAATGTTCTCTGGTTTTTCTCTCTGAGATCAGTTCGTAGCATTTGGTTATCTCTTCTTGCCCTAATTTTGGAAATGGTGTTCGTTTAGTACATGTTCATAACTGAAAACTTGAGATATTGCTAGAACGGAATGTTAGAATCACGACTCTCCACTACGATATGATATACACTCTCGTGGTTTTGCTTTTGGTTTCTCGGAAATACCTCGTACCAATAGAGATGTATTCCGAACGATCCTCATCAGAAGAAAACATTAAGAGTTGCTGTGATAAGAACATTTTTTCAAGTGAGTGTTGAGTTTCATACTGTCTTGATTTTGTCCAGATATCTCGATGGATGACGGATCGAAGATACTTTAATTTATCGTCGAGCGATGCTGCGATGAGGCTGGATTTAATCCGTATAGTTCATGGTCTGGAACACGCAGAACATTACTTCAATAGTATATCATCCCAGTTGAGAACTTCTAATGCTTATGGCGCTCTTCTCTGTAGTTATGTGCGAGAGAGATCAGTTGAGAAAGCTGAAGCCATTATGCAAGAAATGAGAAACTTGGGGTTTGCTACTACGTCGTTTCCGTATAACGTGCTAATTAACCTCTACGCTCAGGTCGGGCAGCATCATAAGATTGATCTATTGATTCAAGAAATGGAAATGAAGGGAATACCTCAAGATATCTACACTGTTAGAAATCTTAGTGCAGCTTATGTTGCTAATGCAGACATTTCTGGTATGGAAAAGATCCTCAAAAGGATTGAGGAGAATTCTGAATTCAGAGCTGATTGGAGAATTTATTCAATTGCTGCTAGTGGATATCTATCAGCTGGGTTGGAAACAGAGGCTCTCTCCATGCTGAAGAAAATGGAGGAGAAGATTCCACCGCGTAAGAACAAATCGGCGTTTGAGTTTCTACTGTCGCTTTATGAACGAGCAGGTCGTAAGGACGAACTTTACAGGGTTTGGAGTACGTTCAAGTCAACAATTAAACAAATAGATGTGCCATATGCTTTAATGATCACATCTCTAGTGAAACTTGATGATATTGAAGGGGCTGAAAGGATTTTCCAGGAGTGGGAATCAAAGTGCACATTCTATGATTTTCGAGTATTGAATCGACTTCTGGTTGCTTATTGCAGAAAAGGTCTTTTTGATAAGGCGGAATCGCTCGTTAACCGTGCAGTGATGGGAAGAACTCCATATGCTAGCACGTGGAGCGTGTTAGCTATGGGATACGTCGAACACGGGCTCATGAGCAAAGCAGTTGAGATGTTGAAGAGAGCTATGTTAGTTGGAAGGCAGGATTGGAAACCAAACCAAGACATTTTGGAAGCCTGTCTGAATTACTTGGAAGAGCAAGGAGATGGAGAAACAATGGAAGAAATGATACAACTATGCAGAAGCTCGGGATCGATAACGAAGGAGATGTACTACAGATCGCTGAGGACTTCCATTGCAGGTGGAAAACCAGTGCTCAACATTCTAAACCAGATGGAGATGGATGGTTTTTCTGTTGATGGAGAAGTGCACAAAATCCTGGGAACTAAGACCAACTTGTAGTGATTGGTAAAATTCTTTTAGGCTCATCGCAAGTCTCAGCACTATAAAATCGTTGACAGAGGCTATGGTTGAAACACAAGACCAGCTCTTCTCGTGATTGGTAAAATTCCACTTGTTTTGGGTCCTTAAAGAATTTCAAATGTAAATTTGGATTGCCACTGCAAATCCTCTTCATTTTCTATTTTGTTAGTAGAATAGGCGAATCCAAGAGTCCACCGCTAGCCGATATTGTCTTATTTGGGCTTTCTCTTCTAGGCTTTCCTTCAAGGTTTTAAAACGTGGCTGTTATGGAGAGGTTTTCACATTCTTATAAAGAATGTTTCGTTCCCCTCTTCAATCGATGTGCGATCTCACAATCCACCTCCTTGGGGGCCCAATATCCTTGCTGGCACACCGCCTAGTGATTGACTCTAATATTACTTGTAACAACTCAACCCCACTGCCAGCAGATATTATCTTCTTTGAGTTTCTACTTCTAGGTTTTAAAACACGTTTGCTAGAGGGAGATTTCTACACTCTTATAAGGAATGTTTTGTTTCTCTCCAACCGATGTAAAATTTCACAAAGAGTAATAGAAGGCCATAAAACGAGGTGGTAAACAAAATTATTATTTACATCAACTACATAAGGGCGAGCCAAGGGGCAACATCACCACCAACGCTCAGCCACACCTACATAACACAATCTGCATATCATTTAAGTGTTCTTCTGACTCAATTTTTACAATGGATTAGAGAGTAAAGGGAAAATCTATGGCTCAGAACAAAAGAAGACAGATAACTAAGAAACAGAAAAGAAAAATACAGATTCTGTTGAGTGATTCATCAGTCTGCAAAATATGCCTTCTGATCCTTGGGCTACTGCTCCACACAAGAGGGTATGCATTGGGATATGCATATAGATTCGTTATTGCACCGAACATTCTTGCATAAACCACTTCTCCAAACACTCCTGTCACTTGAGCATAGCAAATGTTTGATTGATTAGAGGAATTTCCTTGCCTAGATTGAGGAACTGGGTGAGAGGTTGGGTGAGAAGTTGGCGTTGGTAACTCAAAGCAAGCAGGACCGTTAGGCCTGCGAGGGACGACGATTCCAAGCTGCGAATTCTTGCTTTCGAACGGGTCTTGAGTTCCACCTTTGCCATAGAGTGGCACTAGAGTAGCATCAGAAACTTCTGCCTTACAAACTGGACATTGCTGGAGTCGCCGGCCATGTTTTTCTTTAGAGCTGTCCTGAAAGTGAAGCCATTTGTAAAGGCAGGGCCAGCAAAAGAGATGGCCACAAAGTGTAACAACAGGATCTTTCACAGTCTCTAAGCATATGTTACAGTCGAATAGCCCAGAGGCATCACCATGAGTGTCAGCCATGGCATCCAAAACAGACTTCCAAGACTTGTTCTCTCCAAATGAGTTAATCTCCATCTCCAAATGCTCTGTTGTAACACAACCCTTCTGAGAAGCCTAAACTACCAAATCATAAAAACTTAGATCAATATTGGATCGAAAGATCGAACAACCACAAGATCTTTGAAGAAACAGAGAAAATATATGTTTACATGCAGATATGAACTTGTTGTGGTTCTCTCAGATTACAAAAATCATTACCTTGAATCCCAAGGAAAGATAAGAGCAAGGAGATAAGAGGTAGAGTTATGTGCTTTCAGAATATTATAAAGAGAAACCCTTGGTTAATGCTGCAGGCCAATCAGATATTTAAATCTTATTTGCAAGTTGACCTTCTGGAAAGTTTTTTGGGGCTAGAAACTATCCATATCCAGATCCAAAATAAATAAATCTTGAGCTATACCGAAAATTAATTAAACAAACATGGTAGTGTCGGCTCAAGCTAATCTTGAGTACAGGCGCATGAATCAGCTGATAAAGACATAAGATTAGAACTGTTCATCATAAATTATAAAAAATTCTTTTGAATTTTGTTCAATCTTTAAAAAATACTACATTTTAAAACTACTCCAACAAGAAATCTCTTAGAACATTCAACAAAAATTTTGAATAAAAAAAGTAGGATAGCTATCCAAAATTCTGTTCGAAGTCACTCTCATACGATTCTAAACTAAATTACCTCTTCTTAAACATGTTTATCCATATCTAAACCAGTTTTCTAAAATATTTCCAACAATCTAAAACGGATTTCAAAAGCTAATCACACAGAAATCAAGTGAATATGCAATTAGAACACGAAATGACTGATCCAATCTTCTTCCGATGAAATTTTGTTAGAAATTCGTTAAGATGAAAACTAATGCTTCAATTCGAAAGGAAAAAAACCCTATTCTGTCAAGAATCAGACATGAGCCGATAATTATTCCGCAGAAGAAGAAAACACAAGTTCAACATTCAAAATCCTCAAGTTCAAAGCGTACCAAATTTCGAACAGGAATTAGTCGCTTCGATTCAGAGAGGCACGGGAATCCAGAAGAAGGTTGCCAGTAACAGGGAGTACGCAGAATTTAGGGATATGAAACTTCGTACCGCAAAATCACAGAGCTCCAACGGAAAATTATCAGAAACAATAAAAAAAAAAAAGAACGAGAACGAAATGTGAGATCGAAGAAGAAGAAGAAGAAGAAACTGAAGAACATAAAAAATGAGAGAGACGTAACGTTGACGCCGAGATTTAAAGGCGCCAACTCTTAACACCGTCATTCTTCTAATCTTCTTTTAATTTTCAACAAAATATAAACAAATAAATAAAATAAATTCAAAAAAAAAAAAGAAAAGGAAAATCTCACTGCTACGTGTCGTTACGATAGCAGCAGGAAGTTTCTATACCTTTTCCCCTAATTTTGTTGATATATTTTATCAAGGAAATTAAAATTAGATAAATAGGATTATTTTAATTATTTTTTCATACAAAAATTAGATTAAAAAAAATAATAGATCAAATTGTGACAAATAAATTTTAAAGTATCTATTTAATTTCAAATAATTATTAATTGGCCATAATTAGAATCTGAATCTAAGAAAGCTAATTGAGAAATGGAAGAGAGTGGTAATTAATTTCACTAAAAAAAATGTTGGCTTCTAGAAGATTTCTATTCTTAAAAAAATTAAAAAAAAAAACTAAGTATTGAAATTGATTCCTTTCTAGAAGATTAAGTAAAATATATATATATATATATAAGATCGAACATGTCAATGGTGTGAGTTACGGGTCTATTTGATATTTAAATTTTTAATTGTATTCTTCTTTTTTTTTTTTTAATTCAAAATTAAAATTTATATAAATAAATTCATTTTTAAAATGTGAAAATCCAATAAAATAAAGGGTTTCTGGAACATTTTGTATAGAAAATACCTAATATTATAAGCTTATTATTAAATAACCCCAAAATTTCCCCTAAATTTATGAATTACTTTTATAAGAAAATGGCCCAATAAATTCCTTTTTCTTTTCTGGATGGATATTCCATTTTTAGCAAAATTAAATTGACCGTTGATTATTTTTATTGTGATTTAAGCAAAATTATGACATCATTTTAAAATTATAAGTAGTTATGACCATGTCATAAAAAATAATTTTTAAATGCGATTCTTGAATTTATTGGTTAAAAAAATTAGTGATTTTAAAAATAAAATGTTTATTTATTAAATGAGGAATTGAAAGTTTGAATAAGGTGTTACTATGTACAACTTTCATAGTGACATTAGGAAATTACGGAAGAATGTTGGATTATTAATATAATTAATTGAATTTACCATAATTTATTGTGTTATGTATTTGAACATATGTCAACAAAAAAAATTATTGAAATTGGTTAAATAATAAAAAATTTGAAGGGAAAACCTTATAAATAATAAAAATATTTTTAAATGATTATTAATATATTAGTGTTAAGGATATTTAATAATAAATTATAGTTTATCATATATATCATATTTGATATTTTATTATACGGCAAATATAGATATTTGTTGTTATTTTCATTTATTACTTTTTCTATATTTTTATAATTTATTTGATTATAAATAAGATAACTTTCACACCCGGGAGCTAAATTTAAATTTTTTTTTTTAAATACACAAACTAAAATGAGACATTTAAAATAATAGCCTAGAATTGAGTTAAATTTAATATATTTTACACGAATGTTAATTCAAATGGATTAAATTATGAATTTATTTAGTAAATTTTAAGTTTGTGCTTCTAAATTTTTATACTTATTAAAAAAGAATTATATATTTAGTATACAAAATTAAAAATTTTAATTCTATTAAATATATGATCTATAAATTAATTTTAAAAAATTTAAAATTTTGTAAATTTATTGAAAATTTAAAAGAAAGTTGAAAATGTAAGAAAAAATTCATAATAATCATCGAATTATTTTAATCGTTTTTTTATTTTTTATTCTGTGGTCTTGACTTTTGTTTTATTTTCTATTCCTATAAAAATATACATTTAAGTTTCATTTTAATTTAAATTATTCAACAAATGGTATTTTAATTAATCATTTATAGTTTAAAAAATAGCTCTGAATTAGTATATAAAATTATTATTTTGTTATTAATAATGGTATATACTAAAGTTTATGAAAAACATAATTTTTTTTGTGACGGACAAGTTGTTTTATTTTATATGTTAAGTCGGTTATCATTTAGCTGTTTTATATGTTTTCATGTCATGCTATTATTAAATAACAATAATAATTTGAAGGTTAAATAATATATCATCCCTCAAAATTTAATTTTTTTACTTTTAAATTTAAAAGAAAAACATAAATTTTATTACGAGAAAAAGAAAAAAGATTTTTAGACTATAAAATATAGATTGGACGGCGTTTTAATTTTTATCATCAATTTTCCATTATCGTAGTAATCGAAGGCTATCGCTAACTGTCAAGTATGACCACCACCTCGACGTTTTTATCACCGTCGACTCGACTAAACCAATCAAATTATTTATATATACAACATATCGTTTACGACTCGATAAGTTTTGCTATTTAATATCTATTTTATACTAAGTCTTGTTATTATTTAACTACTTTATATATATTTTAAAGTTATGATGCGTTAATTTTTTTTATATAAATAAATATATATTTTTTCTAATATCTTGATAATTAGAATATTATTGTTTAGAAATATAGAGATAGAACGTTTGTAAATATCACTCACACAATTTTATATACAATGTCGTCATATGTGATTGAGAACGTAAACAATTTAAATTACTTTTATCTTATATTACTCGATTAAAAAAATCGTGTATTATTTTTCTTTAAAAATTATTTTGAAAAATACACACCTTATTAGATTCCCAATTTGCAAATTGGATGGGTGGATTATGAGCTACTAATAGTTAGTTAGTTGACCAACCAAAAATTTATGAACAGTTGACTTTAAGATCAGCTAATAACAATCCAATTGAGACAAAAGTCAACTTTTGTATTATTATTTTTTTAATTAAAAGAAATGGATAATGTTGAATTACATAACCGTTATAAAGTGGTTGCCCTTAAATATCGTGTGAAACAAGAAGAAAACTAGGTGAAGGTTAGATTGGTTGGTGAGTTGACTTTTAGAGCTTAAAATGTTTTTTTTAATAAAAATTATAATAAAATAAAAACATAAATTAATCACTAATGTGTGGTTTGTTATGGGATTTAATTTTTATAAATTGTGAGATGGAAGGATAAGATTTGGTGAAATGGAATCTTATTACCAAAATTTTGATATTCAAAGTTTGAATTATGAAAAATAAATAAATAAATAAACAAACAATCTTATGTCCAAGAACATAAATTATGTAAATAAAAAAAAACGAAAAAAAATAGAAAAATTCATATATTAAAACGCATATAAAAGAGATAAACAAAGAATGTAATTGAGAGATGAAGATGATATGTTGTGTATCGGTATTTGGATGGAAGAAATTTAAAGCTTTATCAAGAAGTTAATCGGGTTGCTTGTTAAAAATAAATGATATGAAGACGAGAATCGAGATGGGACAATATTGCATGTCTTCGTTCTCATCCCTGTTTAAGTTTCGAGAATAAATTTTCCACGCACACTCTCATTCTCCACTTTATTTGGAGATTGATCTCCACTTCGTTTAGAACGTCTCTTCAAGCTTTATTGTTCAATATCCATCGAGTTTAAAGTTTTAGGGTTCCTCAACTCTAAACCATGTCGGAAAATAGTGTTGGATGATGGAAGTCCCACATCGGCTAATTTAGGGAATGATCATGGGTTTATAAGTGAGGAATACTAACTCCATCGGTTTGAGGCCTTTTGGGGAAGCCCAAAGCAAAGCCATGAGAGCTTATGCTGAAAGTGGACAATATCATACCATTGTGAAGAGTCGTGTTTGTCTAACAAATAGGACCGAAACGTCCCTTATTTTTTAACCCAATGATATACCTTATGCTAAAGCAACCATTAACATTCTATGACCGAAAAAAGTAAAGCCCTTTAGCAGTGTTCAACCAAAAGAAAACCCATTTCCAGTTTTGGGCTTTGGTTTGTGTTCAATTGCTGCTTCAACCCATTAAAAAACTGAACTATTTAAATTTTAAATTTAGTTTTTGTGTTACCTGATCTAATCATTCGACCCACCTAACCATCGTTAAAATAGAAATTTGAGCTGAGTTGAATTGAATTGTATACTCTTTTGAAGTCGAGCGAGTATCTCTTTACGTCAAATCATTCACAAAAGGGTGTCCTAACAAGCAATGGAAGGGGCCGCAAATACCCACCAGCACTCTGCTGCGGCTTTGTAGATGAATTACACGACATGTCCAACAACTGCGCCCACACAATGTTCCCTCCTTGCCTCTTTGCCCATCAATGCAAAGAGGGACAAGAAGGCCTATCTTGTGAGAAAGGTGATATCAAAGTCTCTTCTACTGCTTCGCCCCTTCAAACTCGACATCGACTCAGCTCTCTCACTCTGCTCGGTCCGTTGTTTTAGAACACGAACATAACCCGTCGAGATGATCTTTCTTATCTTTTTTTTTTTTTGCATGAATTGCAAATGGATAGAATTAAGATTTAGAATGGCGGCTGTTTCCTGGTTGTTTGTTAATGGCTGTCAGATGAGATGGATAATCTTCCTTCTTTTTGTTTGCTAATGCAACATCAAATTCCAATAAATTATAAATTTAGACCCCAAATTTTGAAAATTTATTGATTTAGTCCATATATTTTAAAAGTTCCTAATAAATTTATAAATTTCTATAACAATATTTATAATACGACCGCCACATATTAAGTCATTGTCGAACAGGACCTTAAATATTTAGTGGCGGGTTGATTTTAGACAAGTTGACGACACTTGATGGTACTCATAATCATATTAAAATTAATCGGTCTATTTCAAATTATGCATTTAAATATTCCATTTCAATTTTGATTATACGAGCATACTCTAAATAAGATTACACATAACCAATTATTAAATCTAAAATTAAAGGATCCCAAATAAATTAAAAACTTTAAAAATATAAATAAAAATGTTGAACCTCATACCGAAATAAAAGATAAGTATGAACCAACATACCCCATGGTCGAGAAGAAGACTCAACAATAATGACAATTATCATAATTCTCTTGAACCTCAGCCACATTTTGGGTGCGACCCCATTAACGAAAAAGACTCCAACTTTTTGCCTCAAAGATGCTCTTCTCAAATTCAAATTTGAATCTTGTTCGCCATATTTGACTTACTCCCAACGTTAATTCTGACCCGTTTCGTTTTTCGTTTTAACGATGAGAATGATCGAACTGATATCCACTTGAGATGGAAAGTTGTGTTGTCAATTTGTCATTACCAAAAACAGAGCACTAGAAGTAGTGATATCTAGATAAGGAGTGACTGTCATTTTTTTTTTTAATCATATCATTAAAAAAAATGTACAAAATTACCATATAAAAAGTATATATTATGTCATTACATTAAATATATTATATGGTCGCGTTACGAGAAGGAACAAAACGAAACCCACCACTTGGAATACATGATTGGGGATCATTCNTTTTTTTTTTTTTTTTTTTATTTAATAATAATAATAATACAAAAAAAGAAAAGAAAAAGATATGGGCCATTTATCGCCAGTTCCCAAGCTTATCATCTATGAGCAGTGACCAGAGTTTCAATGAATCGCAGCCCATCGAATCTCGGAGCGAATTGATCCGCCGCCGTCGACGGCGGCGATATTCTCGACGGACTAGTTTCTTCATCTCTGCTGATGACCTTTTCCTGAAATTCCCAAGAATTTTGTTTTCAGATGAACTTTGAATTGAAATGAGAATTTGGGTATTTTACCTGATGGGAAAAGGTGGTTTTGAGGACGCCGGTGGAGGACGACGGAGCAGAGAGGGCGGTGGCGGAGGCAGCGGCGACGGAGGCGGCGAACAGCCCTGTTTTCTTCATAGGCATGAGGTGGCTTTTTCTTCTTTTCTTTGTTGAAGGGAAATTGAGAGGAAATTTCTGGGGGCAAAGACGAGCCGTTTATATAGCAATGTGAAAGCTACGGTTCAGTGGTCATGTCACTACAAACAAAGTTTTACCTATACTTGTCTGTTTGTGAATTTACGCTCATACCCCTGGCTGATTTTTTTTCATAATTTTGTATTTTTATGAATTTATTATTAAAACGAAAAATACAAACATAAATTTAAATTAGAGAATTTATAATTCAAATTTATACTCTTGCCTTTTATTTTCCTTATTTTGGAAGGTACAACGTAGATAAAAATAAAAGGGCAATTTGGTAAATAGAAGAAATGGGGGATTGTTTTCATGGGCAATCAGGTAATTTAAGCTTGAGGCATGAATCCTGAGAATAACACGTGGCAAAGAATGGGTGAGTTGGAAATTCAAGTTGACAGCCTGCAATTTGCCAGCAATTGAAATTTAATGCACTGTTTTCTATCCCCACCAATTGAAATATTTAATTCCCAATTAATTGCACCAAGTAAAAGATATTATAAAAATCTCCCTTAAAAATCTTCTAAAAACAGTATTATTATTTTTTTTAAAAATTAATATTAATACTTTTGGTTTGAGCTAATTTTATATTTAATAGATTTTTAAATTTTAAAAATATTTGATAATTTTTAACCGTATATTTAAAAAGTTTAAACTTAATTGAAGTATAAATTTTAATTTTTAAATTTAAAAAATTATAATAAAGTATATTGATTAATGATTGGTTCAAATTTTTTTTATTTTTGTTAGACTTAGGTTTATAAAATGTAACGTTTATAATTTGAATATGATTTCTACCCAATAATGTAAGTGGGGGATTTAGGTTTGCATACATATGTTTGATTTGGGAAAAACTTTGGTTTATTAGATAAATACTTCCAAAAATGATATTTATTTTAAAATTAAGATTTAAAGCATAGTTTGGTATATAGTTTGGTATATGGTACTTTTGTGAAGTTCACCTATTTTGATATATATTATATACTTTTAAATCCGTTATATTTATGTCTTTTTATTAAATTAAGCTTATAATTTTTTTTTTATGAATTTCTTTATTTTATTATTTAAAATAATTTAAAAAAAATTAGTTGAATTAACATTTGAACCACTAAATTTTAAATTATTAGGTTCATTCTAACATTTATTTAGGAATAAAGATACCAATAAGTATCCAAAATTTGTTAAATTAAAAAAATTAAACAAATCATTATTGACTTTTCATGTTGATCTCTAATGTTTCATTAACTCGTGTTATTGTCTCATATCATTTTTTAATGATGTTTTTTTCGTGTGAGTTATATATAAATCGAGAGAGAATTTTTATTACCACGAAAATATTGAACGGTTGTTATTTACTAGTGAATTTCATCTCATTTTATTTTTAAAATGATATTGTCGATACAAAAAGAACTCGTTTTGTAACCCAAAAACATAAAACATTGGAAGAAAAAAAAAATGACAACTAGAAAGCAACCAAATGTGTTGAAAGAATTTGAACAAAATGAGGAATGGGGGGAAGAATTAGGTGAAAAACAGCCGAACAGAACCATCTGTCTCACCTCGAGTGTAGCAAACGCCCAAATCTCCAAATCTCTAGCAGTTCGTCAAAATCCAAACCCAATACGCCATTGTTCACCAACCCTTTTAATTTCCTTCCCCACACCTCACCATTTTGGCTCCCAAATGGGCGGTGGCGATGACAGTTGAGAATCCTCAACGACCCATTTTAAAAATCACTTCAAAAACAGAGCACCCATCTCCCACAATCACCTCCCATTTCTTCAATGGGCAAGCCCAAGAGAATTTGCTTGCTTCTATTGAGGCTTCTTGCTTTGGGCTCGACTCTTTCTGCCGCCATTGTTATGGCCGCAAGTCATGAAGAAGCCAGGTTTTTTAGCCTGTCTTTTGAAGCCAAATACACTCATACACCAGCCTTCAAGTGAGATTCCATCTCTTTTTCTTGTGTTCTTGGATTATGGGTCTTTTTTTTCCTCTCTGAATCGAGTTTTTTTGTTGTTGTTCTTGAGGTACTTCGTGATTGCAAATGCTATTGCGAGCGTTTATGGGTTTTTCGTGCTGTTTCTTCCGGCGGAGAGCTTGCTCTGGCGATTAGTGCTCTGTTTCGATGCGGTAACTCTCAAAACACGGGACCCTTTTCTTCTTCCACTCTGTTTCGATTGCTAATTTGACGCTATTTTTCAAGTAGATATTGACGATGTTGCTGACTTCGAGCATCGCGGCGGCGCTGGCGGTGGCGCAAATAGGAAAGAATGGGAATTCATACGCCGGATGGCTTCCAATATGCGACCAAGTGGCGAGTTATTGTAGGCAAGTCAGTGGAGCTCTGGCTTTAGGCCTCCTTGGACTCCTTGTTTACCTCTTGCTTCTTCTCTATTCTCTTCACTCTCTTTTGGATCCTCTTCTTTTGAAAAAGACTTGACACAAACCACACACAATTTTCAACTTGGTCTGTCTTTAGGCCATGTTTTGTAAAAGGGTTAGCCCTTTTCGAGCTTTTTCTATACCGAAATAAACCCCGATTGACTCGATCAGTTAGAATCTTGTTTTTTGAGTCGCTCAGTTGAGTTGGTACGAATTCTATCTACTCAAGCTTCTAGAAGTCCATTTTAAGAAAAAAATTAGATAATGTATACTACGAGGCATGTTATAGTTGAAACACGTGAACATGATTGACGTTGAACGATAATTGACATATACTTCGAAGATTTTTATGGTTTTTCGAGCACAATGAGAACGACTCTAGTTTACTTTAAGGATACAAGGTTTTCGATATAGTTGCACATGTTTTTTTTTTTATAACTTTTTTTTAGGTCGGTAAAATGGTTAAAATCACCTTTTTATTTTTAGAATTATTCGGATAATACGAATAAGAATTTGGCATATGGAACGTGTACCATTTTTTATATATAGATTAAAAAAATAAATAATAACAAAAGTCGAAATAAAATTTAATGAAAAATCCAAACTTTATAAAATATAATTATAGTTAGGTTATGGGTGGACAGAAAATTAGAAGATATTAAAAAAAAAATCAACTACCAATTAGTGCAAAACCACAGAATAATTAAGCTTGATTATTGATTAATCAACAATAATTTAAACAAAGGCAACAATTGGAAATGAACCAAAATAGAAGGACTGATCTGCAAAATCAGAAGATGGTCGGCGAGCCCATATCACTAATTTCATATCTGGCCGTACACTTCAAATCATCCAAAATATTATAACAAAGTCATCTCCCCATGCCTTTAACGTTTCTTCGATTTTTTCATTTTTATTTGTAATTTAATTTATTTTTAAAATCGAAATTCGTTTCTATAAGATTACTCTGAACCAAATCCATGGGGAGTTCATTCGCGGAAAGAGCCACAAGGAGAAACTTTCCTTCTCGATAATCGCAAAGAAAAAGAAAAAAAATTCATCTCTTTCTTTTGTCGTTCTTTGAATCGGTCCCCGTTTTACTTCCGTCTTTCCGATTTCCCACTGCGATCCATGGCGTCTGGTTCAGCTGGTCGCCCTAATTCGGGCTCTAAGGGGTTTGATTTTGGTACCGATGATGTTCTTTGTTCTTATGAGGACTACGGCAACCAGGAATCTTCCAACGGTAGCCATAGCGATCTCTCCGTCGCGAATTCTAGCAAGGTAGGTCGGAGTTAGTTGTTTTCATATTGCTGCGGTTGGTTTTTTGGTTGTGGTTATGTCTTGTTGGATGTTTGAAATTAAATTCTCGAGTTCTTATTGTTGAGTGTTCGATTAGGGTTTTGGATTGTTGAGTTGCGTTTTTATAGTCGACGGGAATAACTCGCTATTAAACAATGATTTGTATTGGGTTAGGAAATGAGTGATTGAGGCTGGGGATAAACATTCGTGCAGTGACCTTTCCGGATTGTAATGATGTATGCTTTCAATTATTGGTTTTAATTTGTGTATTACGGCTGAGTCGATCCATTTTGAAGTAACTTTGAATCTGATCCTGATTGTCAATAGTGTTGGTAGTACTGTCCAATCTGTAGAGTGGTTCAATCTTGCTTGAGCTGTGTAAAACTTGGTCCTGAGTGTAATGAGCATTTCCCCCTAAGATTTTGAAAATTTCATTGCGTGCTCAGAAATGTTCTTACGATCCTCCTTTGCGAGGAATTGAATCTTTTCTATAATAGTCGGTTCGTGAACAGACAATTGATATATCAGTGTTCGGTATATCTGTTCGTGAGCAGACATAGTGAGAAGTGAGCTGAACACTGTTATATTTTCTGTCTGATATTGACTTTCATTGTTGAAATTGAAATTACAGAGGAAGAACATCCATGAGATTATTTGGCTGCATTGATTATTATTTCTTTTTGATGTTTCTGGGTTCTATCCTCAGTTGTCTCATTGTATTAAGTTTTATAATTATCGGTTTCATTGAATTGATTAACCGAGTTTTGTGTCTTATCCAACAATAGTGGATTCATTGTGTATTATTGGATGAATAATTGAGTTTTGATGTTTGTTTGAGCAGGATTTTCACAAAAGTAGAGTATCTACTGTATATCCTGCTGCTGTTTATGGTCAGCCAGAAGATTCCATGAAACAAGATGTGATTTCTACTGTTGAGAACAGCATGAAAAAGTATTCTGATAACATTTTGCGTTTTCTCGAGGGAATAAGCTCGCGCCTATCACAACTTGAACTGAATTACTACAACCTTGATAAATCTGTTGGAGAAATGCGATCTGACTTGATTCGTGACCACGAAGAGGCAGATTTGAAGCTTAAATCTCTTGAGAAGCATCTGCAAGAAGTAAGCTATGCACTACTTCGAGCAATATGTAGAAATATTATTTACTTTGCAACTTAAACTCAACACTTATCTGTTGAATCTGGAAATTTGTGCACTTGTTGTGAACAATGACGGCCCCCAAGCTCTTTTTTTTGTTATTACCTTTTGTGAGATCTCACATTGGTTGGAGGAGGAACGAAACATTCCTTATAAGGATGTAGAAATCTCTCTCTCGTAAGACACGTTTTAAAACCGTGAGGCCGACAGCGATACGTAACGAGTCAAAGCGGGCAATATCTACTAGTGGTGGGCTTGTGCTTGGGCTGTTACAAATGACATCAGAGCTAGACACCGAGTGGTGTGCCAGCATTGGGGGTGGACTGTGAGATTCCACATTGGTTGGAGAGGGGAGCGAAACATTCCTTATAAAGGTGTAGAAACCTCTCCCTAGTAGACGCGTTTAAAACCGTGAGGCTGACGTTGATACGTAATGGGCTAAAGGGGACAATATCTAGTAGTAGTAGCGGTGGGCATGGGCTTTTACACCATTTTAGTTTTGTTTAAGTTGATACTGATTCTGCTGTATAGGGACGATCACTATATGAAATATGATTTGAAGTTGTCAGCCTCTGCTCTTATCAGTTTCATCTTAATTAAAATTTTCCTTGATGTCCTCCGTAGGTCCACAGGTCTGTGCAGATTATAAGAGACAAGCAAGAGCTCGCCGAGACTCAGAAAGACTTGGCCAAACTTCATCTTCTGCAGAAAGAGTCGTCTTTGTCGAGCCATTCGCATTCAAACGAGGAGAGAGCTTCACCTGGTGCCTTTGATCCTAAGAAGAATGAAATTCCGTCCAAGAATCACAATCAGCAACTAGCTCTTGCCCTGCCGCACCAGATTGTCCCACAGCAACATCCACCTCCTCCAGCAGCTTTGCCGGAGAATGTGCCCCAACAGCAATCTTATTACATCCAGCATCCTCAGAGCCAACATCAAATGACCAATGCCCATGCCCAGCTAAGTCAAACTCCACCACCACCACCACAACAGTTCAGTCAGTATCAACAACAATGGACGCAGCAGCCACCTCAACAGGCACAACCACCACAACAGCATCCTTCTATGCAACCTCAGATCAGGCTGCCGCCTACTTCAGTCTACTCTTCTTATTCGATGAATCAACCGACTTCTATGCCAGAGACTCCGCCTATGCAAGTGTCATTTTCACCTATTCCTCAACCGGGTTCGAGCCGCATGGACACCGTGCAATATGGATATGTTGGAAGTGCTGGTACTATGCCCCAGCAACCTCCTCAAGTAAAAAATGCTTTTGGTGGAGGACCACAAGCCGGAGAAGGATATTTACCTTCTGGACCACAATCTGGGCTTTCCTCGGGAGGTGCATATATGATATATGATAGGGAAAGTGGAAGACCACCGCACCATCCACCGCACCATCCTCCGCAACCTCAGCAACCACCACACCATCCTCCGCAACCACAACAACCGCCACACCATCCTCCTCAGCCCCAACAACCACACTTCAACCAAAGTGGATACCCTCCGGCCAATGTTCAGATTCCTCAGCATCCATCAGGTCCACACGTTATGGCCAGGAATCATCCGAATCAGTCGCATTTTATGCGTAACCAGAACCATCCTTATGGCGAAATAGTTGATAAACTGGTTGGGATGGGTTTCAGGAGTGACCACATTGGCAGTGTAATTCATAGGATGGAGGAGAGCGGGCAACCCATCGACTTCAACGCTGTTCTAGACGGGTTGAGTAATTCTGGAGGTCCTCAGCGGGCATGGTGACAGTAATTTCAGTAGCGGTCGCCTATTTGTATGTTGAAAGCTCATATCGGCCATGACCAGCCTAGCCATTGCGTCTTTTTAATGCATTGAATAAAAGACTGGTTTAGGATTCCACTGTGTTCTTCCTTCTCGTATATATATATATATGGTTTGCGAGATATAAAAGAAGTTGATTGTATCTTATGTTATGAATATTTCTACCCTCAGTCCCAAATCTTATGTTATGAATATTCCTTCGCTTTCCACCTAAAAACAAGGAAAAATGTGAAGGTTCATATGGTGTGTAATGCAATGCTATTTGTTTGCAATTATTCACACAAATATTTTGAGTCAAAGTTATTAACTCTCAAATTATACTGAGGTTGGACTAAGTTATTTGAGCTTGAGGAGAACAAAACACAATTTATAAGGGCGTGGAGACATTCCCTGGCAAACGCGTTTTAAAGCCTTGAGGGGAAGCTTGTAAGGAAAGCCCTTGAGGGAAAGCTCGTAAGCCCAAAGAGGACAAGGCGTGGAGACATTCCCCCCTAGCAGATGCGTTTTAAAGCCTTGAGGGGAAGCTCGCAAGGGAAGCCTCAAGCCCCTGGAGGGAAAGCTCGTAAGCCCAAAGAGCACAATATTTGCTAACGGACTTGGGTTGCTACATTTTTTGGTTTTAAACACCCCTATTTTATACTTTAATCTTAAACTCATTGATTATTGAATACTAATAAAGACCTAAGAATTAGATCAAGTATATAAGTTTACTAAAAACAACGAATTTTTTAATTTTTTCTGGTCATCTTGATCTTATATTATTGCTTTAATTTATATGCTTCATTTTGAAGCATATTAATCATTTATCATATTAAATAATTTTTCTAAAATAAAAAGAATATTAGACACGCATCTTTTGTATTTTTTTTTTTTTTTTTTTTTAAGAAAAAAAAAATATCGAAAACCTTATTCATGTCTATATAAACACAGTCTTGGATTAGAAGTCATCCCAAGATAATTTTGGTCTCGATTATCGGAAACCCCCATCTCTCACTATTTCCTAAAAAATCTCAGCCTTCACCCCCATTCCTTCGATTTCGCACTGCGATCTATGGCGTCTGGTTCCGCAGGTCGCCCTAATTCCGCCCCCAAATCCTTTGATTTTGGTTCTGATAATATCCTCTGCTCATTTGAGGACTACACTAAACAGGAACCTTCAAACGGTAGCCATAGCGATCCAGTCTCCGTTGCCAATTCTAGCAAGGTTCGTGGGGGGTATTACTTGTTCCTACGTTTCTTTGGCTAGTTTTCTGTCCTGGGTTATGGATGTCTGAAAGTAATTTTCGATTTTTCATTGTTGGGTGCGATTAGGGTTTGTGATTTTTGATATTAACATTCTAGTTTTGATCGTAGTTTAATTGGGCGGTGTTTATTTTTGGCTTAAGAAACGAGTACTCGACTGTTAAGGGTAGAGATGATGATCCTTGCCAATCCATTTTTGCATTAGCTGAGTTCTAGGCCTTATGCTTGTCTGGTTTATTGTTGAGCGAACGTTGCTGGTGCTTCCAGTCTCCAGAATGAAGTTAGTTGTTCAATTCAATTGGAGTTTGATCCAATTTTGAATAATCATCCTAGACGAAAGGAACATTTGTTTTTACGTGTTCTTGGGCTTTGTATCTTATCCGCCTTGCATCTTTTATTTGTTCTTGTAAATAATGGGTTCATGAACTGATAGAGTGGAACATTTAACGCAATTATTATTGTTAGTATTTTCCGTTCATAAGCAAGTTTCATTAATGGTTAAAGTTGGTATTACTGATGGAGAATCCCATAGGATTATGAAGCTGCAATAGCAGCTTGCAGTGGCAGCAAGTATTGTTGCTAGTCGTATTGTGGCTCGAGCATCCCCGACGATTTTATGTACTTTTTAATTGCCTTGGATTTATATAAACCATTCTATCAATTTTACTATACATGCAGCATCTCTCAGTTTATGTCTTCTGGAATCATATTAAATTAGGAATTCAATGTGTATTATTTTGTGAACGATTAAAGTTGTGCATATTTATATGGGCAGGATTTTCACAAGAGTAGAATGTCTACTGTATTCCCTGGTGCTGCATATGGTCAACCAGATGATTCCATTAATCAAGATGTGATTACTACTGTTGAGAACAGCATGAAAAAGCATTCCGATAACCTTTTGCGTTTTCTCGAGGGAATAAGTTCACGCCTATCACAGCTTGAACTATATTGCTACAACCTTGATAAATCTGTTGGAGAAATGCGGTCTGACTTAGCCCGTGACCATGAAGAGGCAGAATCCAAGCTTAAATCTATTGAGAAGCATGTACAAGAGGTGAGCCACGACTTTAGAACTTTGAAGAGTTTGTCAGTAGTATCTTATCAATAAGTGTTCGGAATTGGTACAATGAGGATCTTCTTTGATACTTTATGATCTTGAAAAAGTAACATTGTTTTCATTCATATTATACGATCATTTGTCGACACAATAAATGAATTGTTTCTAATGATTCGGTAGAAAGTAAGATTAGTTTGCGACGTAAACCTATCACTTGTTGACTCTTGAATCATGCACTTGATGTGAAAAGCGACTGTGCTTTCCAAGCTGAGTATTGTTATCGTCATTTTTATTTCTTAAATTTTGGTACTGACCAAGAGGATTAGTAACATTTGAATTGAATTTGTACTTGATGCATTTCTGTAGGTTCACAGATCTGTACAGATTATCAGAGACAAGCAAGAGCTTGCTGAGACTCAAAAAGACTTGGCTAAACTTCAGGTCCCACAGAAAGAGCCATCTTTGTCGAGCCATTCGCAGACAAATGAGGAGAGGGTTTCAACCGATCCTAAAAAGAACGAAAATCCATCTGAGATTCACAACCAGCAATTAGCTTTGGCCTTGCCACATCAGATCGTCCCGCAGCAAAATCCTATTACACCCCCTTCAGCAGCTTTGCCTCAGAATGTGCCTCAACAACAGCAATCTTACTACATTTCTTCATCCCAATTGCCTGGTCAACAACCATCCCATATCCAGCACGCTCAGAACCAGTATATCTCATCGGACTCCCAACACCGGGCATCACAACCTCAAGACGTTTCGCATATGACCAATCCCCAGCTAAGTCAAACTCCACAACCATTTAATCAGTATCAACAACAATGGGCGCAGCCACCATCTCAGCCGGCACAACCACCACAACAGGCTTCTATGCAACCTCAGATCAGACCACCGCCTACTTCAGTCTACCCTTCTCCTTACCCACCAAATCAACCAACTTCTATGCCAGAGACTCTGTCAAGCAGCATGCCTATGCAAATGTCTTTTGCATATATTCCTCAACCTGGTTCAAGCCGTGCGGACGCAGTGCCTTATGGGTATGCTGCTTCAAGTGGTGGTTCTGCTCCGCAGCAACCTCCTCAAGTGAAAAATGCTTATGGACCAGCAACAGGCGAGGGCTATATGCCTCCTGGACAACAGCCTGCGCTATCCTCTGGAGGAGCATATATGATGTATGATAGGGAAAGCGGAAGACCCCCACACCATCTCCCTCAACAGCCACATCATCCGTCTCAGCAATCCCACTTCAATCAAAGTGGATATCCTCCGGCCAATGCACCTCATCAGGTTCCTCCTCAAGCTCCAGCAGGCCCCCATGTCTCAGCCAGGAATCCAAGCCATTCACATTTAATCGAAAAACTGGTTGGCATGGGTTTCAGGGGCGACCATGTTGCCAGTATAATTCAGAGAATGGAGGACAGTGGGCAAACTGTTGACTTCAACGCAGTTCTAGACAGATTGAGTACTCCTGCAGGTCCAGGGCCCCAAAGAGCGTGGTGAGTAATTTAATCAACCCCTGTTTGCGGCCCATCCTGGGCATGACCAGCCTCGTAAATTGCATCGTTTTAATGCATTGAATAAATTTTATCCTCGTACATATATTGTTATGGTTTGTGAGATTTAAAAATGTCGGCTGTATGATTTAAACATTGTGTGAATATCTTCTACCTGCTATTTCAAATCTTTTCATATGACTCCCTCTTAATGTTTGTATGCACGTTTAGTAGTCAAAGACATCATTGCTGTTAGCTTGTTAGTGCTAGTTTCCTACTTCCCCAAATCCTTTTTTCCACTCGAGACTTGGGAATAGGTTTGGTTTGGAATGGACATACAACTATGGTAATAGGTAATAGGTTTGGAATGGACATGCGGCCCTGGTCATATGACCGACGATCATGACCTGACCACGACATCGTGTTTCCAAAGAACATAAAAGAAGAAAGAATGTATTCATGCCGACACCTAACACCACAAGGAAAGGAGAAAGAATGCAGTCTTGCCGACGCCCTGTGGGGGTGGGGGTGTCCTTTGCTACGATTCAATGAAACAGCAGTGTTGAAAATGTGCATCGCTATTGCCTGCTTGCTATGATTCAATTTACATTTACTTCCTGACAAACACGTCGTTGAGTTGTCCCTTTCTTCTGGGTCGCAGGCCCCGCAGACATCAATGGATAATTTTAGTGCATTCTTTTCCGTGGCGTTTATTTGCTTCCTTATCTTATAAGCTTAAAAGCTTGTTTTTGGAACACTCCAGTCCTTATCTTATAAACTCAAACCTTCATATTTGTCAACTAAAATTGCAAGCTATTGATTAAACTCACTAAATTTCTTAAAATTTATCAATTATTTAACAAAATATTCACTTTTAAAAAATTATTATTGGAGTATAAATCATAATGAAAACCCATATAGTCAACCGAGTAATTTTGAATATCCCATATAGTCAACCGAGTAATTTTGAATATCCCATATAGTCAACCGAGTAATTTTGAATATCCCATATAAATTTGATGTCAAGGATAATGTTGTAATTTTTTAAAGATCAATAAATCAAATTTTTTGTATCTTTTCTATAATTTAACCATAAAGTAAGATCACACTACAATATATTCATCCTGTCGCAGAGGTAATTAAATGTTTATGGTGGAGATGCTTACACCGAATTCGGCCCTAATATCCCGGGGATCCAATTACGTGGCATGCCACATGTCTCTGCCATGTCACTATCCTTTCAATAAGATGGCAATCCCGTAAATTCCAAAATTCAACGTCCATTAATTGAGTTTCTTAATATTTCATGTCAAAATTGAAGCTCCCTCACCAACTTCCCATCTCCCTCCTTTTGTTTACCTGTGCTGTGAGTTTCAGTTTGTTGTGAAGTCTCCAACGAAGGACATGGAGGAATCTCTGCTGGGAGGAGAAGGTAGCAGCAGCTCCAGCTCTCGACGGCAGATTCCGCATGTCAGGTTTAGGCGCCGCTCCGATGCCATCGCTTATGGCTCGGCGTACCAAAGAGCAGCTGCTCTTGTGGATCTGGTTAGACTCTTTTGCCGCATTTGATTCTCGCGCGCGTTTTGTTTTTCTTCTTTCATTGGTGATGGAAATGTGTTCTGGTCTTTTATCACTTCACTGAACATTGTGATCCTTGTTTCTCTACCTTTGCTGGAGCTGTGTCTTTTTAAGTATGATGAGTTTTGAATCTTATTTGGATTGTTTCGACGGATTTTTGGTTTGCGGAATCTTTATCTTGTGCCTGGCCTTTTCAGATATGGATTTGTGACTATGGAGAAATGACCTTGGTATTGGAGTGGTTTAGCGGTGGAATGTCTTGGAACTGGTCGTAGTTTTGCATAGAAGATTATTTTTACTGTACTTCCAGCTTAATATATTGTTTTTAAATTCAACGTTCATCGATAATCTATCTCCCTCTGAGCTCTAATCCTATTTCCAATTCTCATCATTCTCTCCGAGAATAGATGGTTTTACTTTTCTAGATTTTCAAAACTGAGCATAATTTCTGTTTGACGTCTCTATGTTTCATTAGTATAGCTGAAGGTATATGCTACTTATTTTGCTTGTGGCTACATATGCTCTGCTATATTTTCTCAATAACAATAATAAACAAAAAGCTCTATTAATGAGAAATTTTGTGTTCTTTCAACTTCAACTCAATAATTTTCTATATTCATTCGACAACTGATAAGTGCTAGAATGGAAAGAGCAAAATGGANTTTTTTTTTTTTTTTTTTTTTTTTTTTTTTTTTTTTTGTTAGTGTCTGTGCTCATCTTTATTTTTATGCCAAGAAATGGTACAAACGTGTGTGGAATATTGATTAATTAAGCTCAAGATTTGTGCTAACAATTAACTTTGTCAATGAAACAAGGATTCTCTCATAGAGTTTATGGAAAAAAGGATTTAGTTTTACTTTAAACCTTGGCCAACGGAACATTTTTGTCATTGCTGATAGAGACTGAATTTTGCAGGCTGAAGATGGCATTGGTATACCCGAGAAAATTCTTGATCAGTCAAACTTTCAGAGTGCTGCAAGACTCTACTTCATTTTCATTAGATTTGATTTTCTTTGGTCCTTAAATTTCTTTGCGCTGATAATTCTAAATTTCTTTGAGGTTTGTTCTTCCATTTTTTTGACATTCCTTTTGTTTTCAGTCGTAAAAAGAAGTTTTTATTCATTTTTTAATATATTAACATCTACAGAAACCTTTGTGGTGCTCCAAATACGAGACGCATTCTTGTAATGATAGGGAGTATTTCTTTCTTGGGCAGTTGCCGTAC
Source organism: Cucurbita pepo subsp. pepo (assembly GCF_002806865.2). Classification (NCBI taxonomy): domain Eukaryota; kingdom Viridiplantae; phylum Streptophyta; class Magnoliopsida; order Cucurbitales; family Cucurbitaceae; genus Cucurbita; species Cucurbita pepo. Next base: position 8,060,445 of record NC_036652.1, read on the forward strand.
TTAACAGCTGTTGAATCTCTTATATATGAGGTAAGAAAAAACTAAATAAATTCCGTTATTATTATCTTTTAAATTTTTTTTTTTATTTCTACTTCAGTCAAGTTGGAGTTACTCATGTTATGGCTTCGCCAGAATAGATTATGTGATGGAATAGTTTTACTGCGTTCTCACGGCAGTTTCAATGCATACTTGTCCTAGTACTTGTTACTATAAATTATATATATGAATGCTACTGTACATAAGCACGGAAGCAAAACTGAGTTATTATATTGGAGGAGGATGAGATGCTTTATATACTCAAATATAATTTGCAGGAGCATGCTGCTTGTAGATGCTGTATACTCCACTGTTTACAGAATCTCATTCATTGAAAGTGTAATATGTATAGTAACCTTCGATACAAGTGGCTGTGTGAGATTAAATAGCATTACATGTAGAAATCTGTCATTTAGAGATTTTTAATTGTTTCATGTTTTAATTGAACTGGTTATGAAGTTTCTTGGTTTCCTCAAACGATATTCACAAAAAATTCAGTGGGAAAGCTATTTCACCAATGATGGATGTTAATTTTCCAGATTATCTACATTTCTAAGTATCATCATGCATCCAGAAACTAATCTTGTGAAGTTTTCAGTCTTGTTTATTTCCCACTTTCAACTTTAGTCATTGTCTGTTTCATTGAATCTCTACCGTCTAAATGCAGGCCACGACTCTCATAATACTCACGATACACACTTTTTTCCCAATTTCATATGAAGGTGCTCAGCTTTATTGGAAAAATCCCTTGAACCAATTGAAGGTACTTGTCCAGCGTCTCTTTTGTTGATAGGTATCCAAATTAGTTTGAACTTTAAATGAACTTGAAGTAATTTGAACTATAAATGAAGTTGAAGTAATTTGAATTATGAATGATTTTGAAGGCTCGATACTTGGTAATTGGAAAACATTCACTTTTCATGTTTCGAGTAATTTGAGCATAAAGACAACTTCCTTATGCCCTTAATGTCAAAAGTGCACATATAAATTATTTTCTTTCCTATGGAAGTTATTGTTGATGATTTAAGAGTAGTCCAACATTGGCTAATTAAGGGGAGATTATGAGTTTGTAAGTAAGGACACCATCTCCGCTAGAATGAAGCCTTTTGGGGAAACCAAAAGTAAAGCAATGAAAGCTTATGCTCAAAGTGGACAATATCATACCATTGTGGAGGTTCATTGTTCCTAATATGGTATCAAAGCCATGCCCTTAACTTAGTAATGTCGATAGAATCCTCAAGTGTCGAACAAAGAAGTTGTGAGCCTCGATGGTGTAGTCAAAGTGACTCACTACAGAGAAGAGCTGTTCCAAGGGTTCCAGAGAAGGAGACCTTAGGGGAGGCTTTATGGTGTATTTTTTCGAGTGGAGGATTGTTGAGGATTATTGGGAAGAGTTGTCCCACATTGGCGAATTAAGGGGAAGATCGTGGGTTTATAAGTAAAAGACGCCATCTCTATTGGAATGAGGCTTTGTGGAGAAACCAAAAGTAAAGCGATGATAGCTTATGTTCAAAGTGGATAATATCATAGGTTGGTTGTTTCTAACCATTATCCGTACAAGAGATTAGCAATAATTAGATGGATGTCTTCTAGGAAACGAAAAAAGTTTGTTAAGTGACTAAAAAGCTTCAGCAGAAATGCAAGATTTATTGCTTTCACTGAATTATTTTTGATATGTTGAACTTGAACATACAACCAGAGCCTACCGAAATGATGAAGTGTTTGGTTATCATATTTTATTATCTTATGAATTATACATTTTGTTTACATCGCACTTCATCTTAAGATTATAATCATTGCTGTATATTTTTCTTGTACCCTTGGTTAAAGGTAGTTTTATAAATTTTCTAGAATGGGCAAGTCAACATTCTAATAATTGGAATCGCTTCCTTATGAATTGTCAATACCCTATCAGGTTTTGGTGGCTATGATGTAGTAGTTTTTATGTAATTGATTCTATATCTTCCCCATTTTTCAGGTCGTTTGCACAATTATTTTGGTTGCCGATTTTGTCATTTATACCCTATATTTGTCGCCAGTGGCCTTTGATTATCTTCCATTCAGAGTTGCACCATATATAAGGGTTGTCTTTTTCATCATGAATATCAGGTATATCTTTTTCTTGACAAGATTCTTATTTTGCTTGTCATACGTGAATCACACCTTATGTACTTAAAGATATTTGTAGCATCTAATTCAAAGAAGCTTGTTTCATCTACCCTTGTATCAGCAAGTAATTTAATTCTAAGAAACGAGTTTGCTTATACTACTATTAGCAAATGATTGTTTCGAGATGGCCATTTTAGTGGGTTAACATGGACTAGTTAGCTCATATTAATTGCCAGGTAATTATCCAAGATAAAAACAAGCATTTAACATGGCGGATGTGTTGCGGAGATTTAAGACAAGGGAGCTTCATACATTTCATTTAAAGATAAAATTTCTGTGTAATATTAATTTTTGCCGTTGTTGGGTCTCTTGATATTTGAAATGACCATCAATAGTACTCTCTCCTTCTAATGATTGAAGAAAGTCGGCTTGAGATAATGTATTAGAGGTAAAAGGTTAAGTTTTGATGGGGCCTTAACATTTTATCTTCATTAATTGCTGATGTAAACTCAAATGTTCTGATTTTGACTTACCTCTTTCCTTGATATCTGATACTTGTTCCTTATTGGTGGGAGTCGATCCTATTTATGATTTAACTGTTTACTCTAAAGAAAACCCAACAAATTTAATCATTTCATTTGGTCCTTAGGCATCTCCGGGAGAGCATCATCATCCTGGCTGGAATGCTTGGCACATACTTGAATGTCTTGGTTCGTATATAATTTTGGCATAATAAATACTCTGTTTAGGCAGAATTTACAATATACCTATATCACATCTTATATTTTCCTTTGCTCGAAAAGTTGAAGAACTGAGCCTAACATTATATTATGCCAATTATTATACCAATTCTTACTACGTTATTTTCATTTTCTTGCAGGCTCTAGGGCTTTTGTTTCTTCTGTTTTCCAGCTGGTTGGCATATGTTATATTTGAGGATACACAGCAGGGAAAAATAGTATTTACTTCTTTTGGAGCCACATTATATCAAATGTTTATTTTGTTCACTACATCCAATAGTCCAGATGTTTGGATACCTGCCTACAAGTAAGTGGGTAATTTAGCACGATTAAGACACTGTTAGTGGCTTTTTATTGATATATTTTTCTATCAGTTAGACTTGTATTCGTTTTCTTCTTCATTCCCTTTGAAGTGAATTGATAACCCTTTGAAGTTTGTAAATTTTGGAAATGGTTGTTAACTTGTCATTCTGCTATACAATCCAAGATACAAGTTTAGGAAACTATGTTGCCTGTGGTAGCAAGAAGCACTGTATACGAGCTATGTGCAAGGATATCCCAGTTTTCTGATTAGAGGGAAAATTATTCCCCCTTCTCAATCACTATCACATTCCTGAATTTTGTACTGGTTGGTGGGCGTTTAATGATGGTGTAGCATACATTCATACATTTTGTGATATTCAAAATAGTAGCAAATCATTTGAACTTTCAATTTGAACGCTAACATTGCACAGTGCCACTAGTTTACTATATTAGTTCTAGAGATAGAATTACTTGATTTTGATAGAATTCATGTCCTTGAGATGTTAATGGTATTTTAAGGTTACATTAATTAATGAATTATGAGTGGTATGAAGTATCATTGTTATTAATTTCCATCAAATGTAAAAGAGTTATAATAGAATTTTGTTGATGCATTATTGAAGTTATTAACTGTAGAATGCATGTTCAAAGACGTTTCTCCAACATTCTAAAGTAAGCATTACATTGACTTATATTGTCTTTTACAGGGCATCTCGTTGGTATTGTCTCTTTTTTGTTCTTTACGTGCTGTTGGGAGTTTACTTCGTTACAAACTTGATTCTTGCTGTTGTATACGATAGCTTTAAAAGTCAGGTAAATACTATTTTACCATGCTCTGCCAGTGCAAATAGTTATCGAAGGCTTCAATTGGCTTTAGTACTCAATTTTGTCGGCCCGTTTCTTGCTTCATCCACAGATCCTTTTCCCGTCTCCAGATACTTACTTCATTCGTAGTTCATCAACGAAAGTTGATTTACTTACTTTATTATTTTTTTAATATGGATACAAAAGCTCACGTTTTTTCTAATTTTTATTGTTTATGAATTTTTTAGCTTGCTAAACAAATTTCCGAGATGGACCGCTTGAGGAAAAGTATATTGGCCAAAGCTTTTGGTCTTATGGATACTAATGTAAGAATTGTGACCATTTACCATCTAGCTTGCATCTTCAAAGTTTTAAATGGGTGGCTCATAGATCCTATTTAATTTTGATGAAAGAATCTTGTCATACTTTTACATTGGGGGCAAGTATCTGTCTTGTTCTTGTTCAGTTTTTATTTCCTGGTTTCTTCTTGTTTGTGTACTAGAAATTTCTCATGGTAAATTTTCTATTAAACATAAAAAAACATTAAGATAGGGGAGGACACTTTTTAATTATCTGAATTGAGATAGGTCGGGCTTGTAACTATATAGAAATGACTGAAAAATGATGGTATTAGTTTTTGAGCATTTGAGCATTGCTATTATAATTGATAGTTGTATAGAAATTATTAGTGTTTCTTATGCTTTTTCATTGGGTATCAACGTGTAAAAGCCAGGGTGAAAACATTCAGCAGATAATTTTATGGAAGGTAGAGCTATATGGAGAGCTTTTCGTTGTTGGAAGAAAATAATAAGATGTCCCTTTTGGGATATGTATATGGGTATCATCTACGCTTTAATGAAGGACATGACTTAGTTAGAGTTATGTTTTTAAGAAGGACATCTAAGCTTCATTTATGTAGTGGACTTGTATCATGACGTCAAACTTGGTTAGGTAGTGTTTATCCAAAAAAAAAAAAACTTAGGTAGTGTCAATTTTGATTTAGAGAATGGAGGACTTGATTAAAATCCCATTTGATGCCGTGCTACTATTTTTTGGTTTACCCTTCATACCTATAACCATGCCACTAAGTATTTGGCTAAATGGATGTACTTGCGTTCGTTCCCCTTCCACAACTCTATTTCCAATTCACTTTTCATATTAGAGTCTGTCCGCTGCTGGTTTATTAAAATTCTTGTATGTGATCATTCAATGTTGCATTGTCGTGGATAAAGGTTCTGCTGAGTGTCCCCATTTTACCTTGAGTTGTTGGTTCTGTGCCTTTTCGATTTTATTTGTTGACTAGAATAACGAGGTAAATATGGTCCACGTTACCATCCNCAGCTGGTTGGCATATGTTATATTTGAGGATACACAGCAGGGAAAAATAGTATTTACTTCTTTTGGAGCCACATTATATCAAATGTTTATTTTGTTCACTACATCCAATAGTCCAGATGTTTGGATACCTGCCTACAAGTAAGTGGGTAATTTAGCACGATTAAGACACTGTTAGTGGCTTTTTATTGATATATTTTTCTATCAGTTAGACTTGTATTCGTTTTCTTCTTCATTCCCTTTGAAGTGAATTGATAACCCTTTGAAGTTTGTAAATTTTGGAAATGGTTGTTAACTTGTCATTCTGCTATACAATCCAAGATACAAGTTTAGGAAACTATGTTGCCTGTGGTAGCAAGAAGCACTGTATACGAGCTATGTGCAAGGATATCCCAGTTTTCTGATTAGAGGGAAAATTATTCCCCCTTCTCAATCACTATCACATTCCTGAATTTTGTACTGGTTGGTGGGCGTTTAATGATGGTGTAGCATACATTCATACATTTTGTGATATTCAAAATAGTAGCAAATCATTTGAACTTTCAATTTGAACGCTAACATTGCACAGTGCCACTAGTTTACTATATTAGTTCTAGAGATAGAATTACTTGATTTTGATAGAATTCATGTCCTTGAGATGTTAATGGTATTTTAAGGTTACATTAATTAATGAATTATGAGTGGTATGAAGTATCATTGTTATTAATTTCCATCAAATGTAAAAGAGTTATAATAGAATTTTGTTGATGCATTATTGAAGTTATTAACTGTAGAATGCATGTTCAAAGACGTTTCTCCAACATTCTAAAGTAAGCATTACATTGACTTATATTGTCTTTTACAGGGCATCTCGTTGGTATTGTCTCTTTTTTGTTCTTTACGTGCTGTTGGGAGTTTACTTCGTTACAAACTTGATTCTTGCTGTTGTATACGATAGCTTTAAAAGTCAGGTAAATACTATTTTACCATGCTCTGCCAGTGCAAATAGTTATCGAAGGCTTCAATTGGCTTTAGTACTCAATTTTGTCGGCCCGTTTCTTGCTTCATCCACAGATCCTTTTCCCGTCTCCAGATACTTACTTCATTCGTAGTTCATCAACGAAAGTTGATTTACTTACTTTATTATTTTTTTAATATGGATACAAAAGCTCACGTTTTTTCTAATTTTTATTGTTTATGAATTTTTTAGCTTGCTAAACAAATTTCCGAGATGGACCGCTTGAGGAAAAGTATATTGGCCAAAGCTTTTGGTCTTATGGATACTAATGTAAGAATTGTGACCATTTACCATCTAGCTTGCATCTTCAAAGTTTTAAATGGGTGGCTCATAGATCCTATTTAATTTTGATGAAAGAATCTTGTCATACTTTTACATTGGGGGCAAGTATCTGTCTTGTTCTTGTTCAGTTTTTATTTCCTGGTTTCTTCTTGTTTGTGTACTAGAAATTTCTCATGGTAAATTTTCTATTAAACATAAAAAAACATTAAGATAGGGGAGGACACTTTTTAATTATCTGAATTGAGATAGGTCGGGCTTGTAACTATATAGAAATGACTGAAAAATGATGGTATTAGTTTTTGAGCATTTGAGCATTGCTATTATAATTGATAGTTGTATAGAAATTATTAGTGTTTCTTATGCTTTTTCATTGGGTATCAACGTGTAAAAGCCAGGGTGAAAACATTCAGCAGATAATTTTATGGAAGGTAGAGCTATATGGAGAGCTTTTCGTTGTTGGAAGAAAATAATAAGATGTCCCTTTTGGGATATGTATATGGGTATCATCTACGCTTTAATGAAGGACATGACTTAGTTAGAGTTATGTTTTTAAGAAGGACATCTAAGCTTCATTTATGTAGTGGACTTGTATCATGACGTCAAACTTGGTTAGGTAGTGTTTATCCAAAAAAAAAAAAACTTAGGTAGTGTCAATTTTGATTTAGAGAATGGAGGACTTGATTAAAATCCCATTTGATGCCGTGCTACTATTTTTTGGTTTACCCTTCATACCTATAACCATGCCACTAAGTATTTGGCTAAATGGATGTACTTGCGTTCGTTCCCCTTCCACAACTCTATTTCCAATTCACTTTTCATATTAGAGTCTGTCCGCTGCTGGTTTATTAAAATTCTTGTATGTGATCATTCAATGTTGCATTGTCGTGGATAAAGGTTCTGCTGAGTGTCCCCATTTTACCTTGAGTTGTTGGTTCTGTGCCTTTTCGATTTTATTTGTTGACTAGAATAACGAGGTAAATATGGTCCACGTTACCATCCAACATCTTGTTTTCTTCAAAAGTTCATGGTGAAGATACTGCATGTTGATTACCTCCTCATGTCTTTACAGAACGTTGGGTTTATCAATAAAGAGCAATGCCTTGCACTTTTAGAAGAACTTAACAGATACAGGTGTTTGTACCTTCTCTACCTTTCTTTCGTTTGCCAGTTTTGGAAGTTAATTTGTTACAGCGAAGTCAGAAATACTTGCAAAAGTGCTTGATGAAAAACTAATAATCCTTCATAGTGGCATCCTGTGTATCTCTCAAGTTTTTATAATTCTTTCTGTTGGTTATTATTTGTTTTTTTTTTTAATTTTACGATCAAACACCTGCTGAAATTTGTATTCTTGCTTCTTATGATCATATTTCATGATCATCTTATTTTCGCTGATTGCATGTGGAATTAGGCAGTGAATACAAAGGCATAAAGTACAGAGTTTTATCTTTCAGACTAAGGCTAAAATTTCAATTTTGTAGTTTGCCTGGTATAGAAGAAATCTTAGTTTTAGCTTTTGCCCGTTGACTAGTCTTACATTTTCAAGATTGTAACATTTATGCTCAGGTCTTTGCCGAAAGTATCAAGGGATGATTATGAGTTAATATTTGATGAGCTGGATGACAGTCGTGATTTTAAGGTACATTAGTTCCTCAAAATTGTTAAACTAAATAATTTTTTTGGATTCTTGTTCTCGAAATAACTTATATTCATCCTTACAAGTTACAACCTAGCTAGTATTGGATGAGGGTGGTAGTGATAAGTTAAGGCACATTAGTTACTTGAATTTGTGAAAGTGTGTCGGTACGGGACCTTGAACNATTGACTTATATTGTCTTTTACAGGGCATCTCGTTGGTATTGTCTCTTTTTTGTTCTTTACGTGCTGTTGGGAGTTTACTTCGTTACAAACTTGATTCTTGCTGTTGTATACGATAGCTTTAAAAGTCAGGTAAATACTATTTTACCATGCTCTGCCAGTGCAAATAGTTATCGAAGGCTTCAATTGGCTTTAGTACTCAATTTTGTCGGCCCGTTTCTTGCTTCATCCACAGATCCTTTTCCCGTCTCCAGATACTTACTTCATTCGTAGTTCATCAACGAAAGTTGATTTACTTACTTTATTATTTTTTTAATATGGATACAAAAGCTCACGTTTTTTCTAATTTTTATTGTTTATGAATTTTTTAGCTTGCTAAACAAATTTCCGAGATGGACCGCTTGAGGAAAAGTATATTGGCCAAAGCTTTTGGTCTTATGGATACTAATGTAAGAATTGTGACCATTTACCATCTAGCTTGCATCTTCAAAGTTTTAAATGGGTGGCTCATAGATCCTATTTAATTTTGATGAAAGAATCTTGTCATACTTTTACATTGGGGGCAAGTATCTGTCTTGTTCTTGTTCAGTTTTTATTTCCTGGTTTCTTCTTGTTTGTGTACTAGAAATTTCTCATGGTAAATTTTCTATTAAACATAAAAAAACATTAAGATAGGGGAGGACACTTTTTAATTATCTGAATTGAGATAGGTCGGGCTTGTAACTATATAGAAATGACTGAAAAATGATGGTATTAGTTTTTGAGCATTTGAGCATTGCTATTATAATTGATAGTTGTATAGAAATTATTAGTGTTTCTTATGCTTTTTCATTGGGTATCAACGTGTAAAAGCCAGGGTGAAAACATTCAGCAGATAATTTTATGGAAGGTAGAGCTATATGGAGAGCTTTTCGTTGTTGGAAGAAAATAATAAGATGTCCCTTTTGGGATATGTATATGGGTATCATCTACGCTTTAATGAAGGACATGACTTAGTTAGAGTTATGTTTTTAAGAAGGACATCTAAGCTTCATTTATGTAGTGGACTTGTATCATGACGTCAAACTTGGTTAGGTAGTGTTTATCCAAAAAAAAAAAAACTTAGGTAGTGTCAATTTTGATTTAGAGAATGGAGGACTTGATTAAAATCCCATTTGATGCCGTGCTACTATTTTTTGGTTTACCCTTCATACCTATAACCATGCCACTAAGTATTTGGCTAAATGGATGTACTTGCGTTCGTTCCCCTTCCACAACTCTATTTCCAATTCACTTTTCATATTAGAGTCTGTCCGCTGCTGGTTTATTAAAATTCTTGTATGTGATCATTCAATGTTGCATTGTCGTGGATAAAGGTTCTGCTGAGTGTCCCCATTTTACCTTGAGTTGTTGGTTCTGTGCCTTTTCGATTTTATTTGTTGACTAGAATAACGAGGTAAATATGGTCCACGTTACCATCCAACATCTTGTTTTCTTCAAAAGTTCATGGTGAAGATACTGCATGTTGATTACCTCCTCATGTCTTTACAGAACGTTGGGTTTATCAATAAAGAGCAATGCCTTGCACTTTTAGAAGAACTTAACAGATACAGGTGTTTGTACCTTCTCTACCTTTCTTTCGTTTGCCAGTTTTGGAAGTTAATTTGTTACAGCGAAGTCAGAAATACTTGCAAAAGTGCTTGATGAAAAACTAATAATCCTTCATAGTGGCATCCTGTGTATCTCTCAAGTTTTTATAATTCTTTCTGTTGGTTATTATTTGTTTTTTTTTTTAATTTTACGATCAAACACCTGCTGAAATTTGTATTCTTGCTTCTTATGATCATATTTCATGATCATCTTATTTTCGCTGATTGCATGTGGAATTAGGCAGTGAATACAAAGGCATAAAGTACAGAGTTTTATCTTTCAGACTAAGGCTAAAATTTCAATTTTGTAGTTTGCCTGGTATAGAAGAAATCTTAGTTTTAGCTTTTGCCCGTTGACTAGTCTTACATTTTCAAGATTGTAACATTTATGCTCAGGTCTTTGCCGAAAGTATCAAGGGATGATTATGAGTTAATATTTGATGAGCTGGATGACAGTCGTGATTTTAAGGTACATTAGTTCCTCAAAATTGTTAAACTAAATAATTTTTTTGGATTCTTGTTCTCGAAATAACTTATATTCATCCTTACAAGTTACAACCTAGCTAGTATTGGATGAGGGTGGTAGTGATAAGTTAAGGCACATTAGTTACTTGAATTTGTGAAAGTGTGTCGGTACGGGACCTTGAACGCAATTTTATTTGTTTATTATTTAAAAAAAAAAAAAAAAACAAAAACAAAAACTTCTATTGATATGGTAAAAAGTTGCATACAAAAACCTATTCTCTGAAGGAGCTTACGAAAAGACTCCCATATTAAGGTTAAATACAAAGGAAGAACAATTAAAAAAAGAAAAGAAAAGAGGAACACCACTGAAACAATAACCTTTACTTATAGGAAACCTATGCCCTGAAAGAAGCTTATGAAAAGTCTCCCCAGTTATGGTTAATTACTGAGGCTTGATTGCATATTCAATTTGTGATTATAATAAACATACTGATGGATTATATCTTCAGTTATGTACAGACGAACATACCAGGTTTTTCTTCTTTTTGGGGATGGGTTCTCTCTACCCCTGGCCCNCTTCATCCACAGATCCTTTTCCCGTCTCCAGATACTTACTTCATTCGTAGTTCATCAACGAAAGTTGATTTACTTACTTTATTATTTTTTTAATATGGATACAAAAGCTCACGTTTTTTCTAATTTTTATTGTTTATGAATTTTTTAGCTTGCTAAACAAATTTCCGAGATGGACCGCTTGAGGAAAAGTATATTGGCCAAAGCTTTTGGTCTTATGGATACTAATGTAAGAATTGTGACCATTTACCATCTAGCTTGCATCTTCAAAGTTTTAAATGGGTGGCTCATAGATCCTATTTAATTTTGATGAAAGAATCTTGTCATACTTTTACATTGGGGGCAAGTATCTGTCTTGTTCTTGTTCAGTTTTTATTTCCTGGTTTCTTCTTGTTTGTGTACTAGAAATTTCTCATGGTAAATTTTCTATTAAACATAAAAAAACATTAAGATAGGGGAGGACACTTTTTAATTATCTGAATTGAGATAGGTCGGGCTTGTAACTATATAGAAATGACTGAAAAATGATGGTATTAGTTTTTGAGCATTTGAGCATTGCTATTATAATTGATAGTTGTATAGAAATTATTAGTGTTTCTTATGCTTTTTCATTGGGTATCAACGTGTAAAAGCCAGGGTGAAAACATTCAGCAGATAATTTTATGGAAGGTAGAGCTATATGGAGAGCTTTTCGTTGTTGGAAGAAAATAATAAGATGTCCCTTTTGGGATATGTATATGGGTATCATCTACGCTTTAATGAAGGACATGACTTAGTTAGAGTTATGTTTTTAAGAAGGACATCTAAGCTTCATTTATGTAGTGGACTTGTATCATGACGTCAAACTTGGTTAGGTAGTGTTTATCCAAAAAAAAAAAAACTTAGGTAGTGTCAATTTTGATTTAGAGAATGGAGGACTTGATTAAAATCCCATTTGATGCCGTGCTACTATTTTTTGGTTTACCCTTCATACCTATAACCATGCCACTAAGTATTTGGCTAAATGGATGTACTTGCGTTCGTTCCCCTTCCACAACTCTATTTCCAATTCACTTTTCATATTAGAGTCTGTCCGCTGCTGGTTTATTAAAATTCTTGTATGTGATCATTCAATGTTGCATTGTCGTGGATAAAGGTTCTGCTGAGTGTCCCCATTTTACCTTGAGTTGTTGGTTCTGTGCCTTTTCGATTTTATTTGTTGACTAGAATAACGAGGTAAATATGGTCCACGTTACCATCCAACATCTTGTTTTCTTCAAAAGTTCATGGTGAAGATACTGCATGTTGATTACCTCCTCATGTCTTTACAGAACGTTGGGTTTATCAATAAAGAGCAATGCCTTGCACTTTTAGAAGAACTTAACAGATACAGGTGTTTGTACCTTCTCTACCTTTCTTTCGTTTGCCAGTTTTGGAAGTTAATTTGTTACAGCGAAGTCAGAAATACTTGCAAAAGTGCTTGATGAAAAACTAATAATCCTTCATAGTGGCATCCTGTGTATCTCTCAAGTTTTTATAATTCTTTCTGTTGGTTATTATTTGTTTTTTTTTTTAATTTTACGATCAAACACCTGCTGAAATTTGTATTCTTGCTTCTTATGATCATATTTCATGATCATCTTATTTTCGCTGATTGCATGTGGAATTAGGCAGTGAATACAAAGGCATAAAGTACAGAGTTTTATCTTTCAGACTAAGGCTAAAATTTCAATTTTGTAGTTTGCCTGGTATAGAAGAAATCTTAGTTTTAGCTTTTGCCCGTTGACTAGTCTTACATTTTCAAGATTGTAACATTTATGCTCAGGTCTTTGCCGAAAGTATCAAGGGATGATTATGAGTTAATATTTGATGAGCTGGATGACAGTCGTGATTTTAAGGTACATTAGTTCCTCAAAATTGTTAAACTAAATAATTTTTTTGGATTCTTGTTCTCGAAATAACTTATATTCATCCTTACAAGTTACAACCTAGCTAGTATTGGATGAGGGTGGTAGTGATAAGTTAAGGCACATTAGTTACTTGAATTTGTGAAAGTGTGTCGGTACGGGACCTTGAACGCAATTTTATTTGTTTATTATTTAAAAAAAAAAAAAAAAACAAAAACAAAAACTTCTATTGATATGGTAAAAAGTTGCATACAAAAACCTATTCTCTGAAGGAGCTTACGAAAAGACTCCCATATTAAGGTTAAATACAAAGGAAGAACAATTAAAAAAAGAAAAGAAAAGAGGAACACCACTGAAACAATAACCTTTACTTATAGGAAACCTATGCCCTGAAAGAAGCTTATGAAAAGTCTCCCCAGTTATGGTTAATTACTGAGGCTTGATTGCATATTCAATTTGTGATTATAATAAACATACTGATGGATTATATCTTCAGTTATGTACAGACGAACATACCAGGTTTTTCTTCTTTTTGGGGATGGGTTCTCTCTACCCCTGGCCCTTAAGCTGTTTTTCTTGTTGACATGAATACACACACACACACGCACACATATAAGCAATTAAAAACAATTTTCTTTATCTTCCTTGATTTTATTTGGATTCCTTCCTCATATGTAGATTAATATGAATGAGTTCGCTGATCTTTGCAATGCTATAGCCTTGAAGTTCCAGAAGGAGGACATTGTAAGTCTTTATAGTTTTATCCATGAATTTTAGAACCTACTGAGGAGTGAACAGAATGAATAAGGGCTTAATTTGCTTATCGGAATTACTATGATTGCAGCCTTCATGGTTTGAAGGGTATCCTTCGATCTACCATTCAGTTTTCTCAAAAAAGTTGAAAGCATTTGTGCGGAGCCCCACATTTGGATATGCTGTATCTTTTATCCTCATACTGAACCTGGTTGCTGTTATTATTGAAACAACTGTAAGACTTGCTTAAATAATAATTTTATTTATGTAATTAACTTCGTCATGTTATCGTGAATGGAAATTTAATCAACTTTGTCACATTATCATGGATGGAAATCTTATTGATCTTTCAAACATAGAGTTTATTATCTCTTGTGATTTATGTTGCTCTCATATGGAGGATTCGATTAATTGATTTTGTCTAGATTATATAAAGTACTTTCACCTTTATTTTCCTTTGTTTGCACAATTTTTGGATTCTGATACAAATATATTAAGCGATGATCTTAATTGATATTTATGTGTTTGTTGAAGAAATATCGAAATAATTGGTAGCAGCTCCATTCAATTTAATTAAAAAAAATTTAATGCAGCTTATAAGGCATTTAACTTCTGGTATTCGTGTTTCAGCTTGATATAGCAAACAATGCAGGTCAGAAAGCATGGCAAGAACTCGAGTTTGTATTTGGTAAGGTCTTGATAAGGAAATATTTTATTTTCTTCAAATAACTATGTAGTAGTTTCCAACTTCTTACAATTTTCTTTTTATTAAGTATTCCTGGTTGAAATTTCAATAATGGTTATTTTGCTTTGAAGAACCTGTATCATTTTTTGGTAGGAAAAAACAATGCAACATAGCATCTAAGAGATTGAACTTCAATAGAACTTGAGCGAAGATTTTGTTTATTATTCAAAAGCATTATACGAGAAACTATCCAATAGGATGCAAATCCCCTAAGTAAGAATAAATTACTCACGAAACAACCAACTAACGAAGTAATTCAACAACAATGAACAATTATGTGAAAGCAATTATGTGATTGATTGTTACCATGGTTATCTTTTTCTTATTTTACACAAAATATCCTTTTTTTTTTCCCAACAGGTTGGATATATGTAGTTGAAATGGCTCTAAAAATCTACTCGTTTGGATTTTTGAACTATTGGAGAGATGGCCAAAATCAGTTTGATTTCCTTGTCACGTGGATTATAGGTAAATAGTATCTGTGTGTGTGAGAGAGGGGGGGAGGGGGGTCAATTTTTTTATTTTTCATTGTGTTAATATTTTCTTTATCAATCTTTTTAGTATCACTTTTACTTTGACAGTGATTGGAGAAACTATAACTTTCGTTGCACCCAGTGGACTAACTTTTCTTTCAAATGGAGAATGGTAAGAGTAATTTTGTCCATCCTGTGTAAACCAAAATGTTCTCTATTCTTTCATAAAGATATTCTCTTGCTGTCTAATTCCCTTACGGAATGAGTGAAAAAATTGATGGCTCCTTTGCTTTTGAATGCTGCTCTTTTCAGTGGCGCCTAAAACTTCTATGTTTTGATTTAACATTTCAAAAGTTAAATGATAACGGTAGAGTTGGGTGAGATGGGTGAGATACTGTACATGATGCATTTCTGTTCAACTTCTTCTTTAGATCCTTTGAATCCACAAGAAGTTAAAATACAATAAAGCATTAGAAAAAAAAAAAAAAAAGGCCTTTAGGAGCAAAAGTAATTACCCGGATCCATTTACATATTTAAGTATCACAGATTCACAAAATTAAAGTATTGTGATAAAGTAGTATAACCAAAATGTTTTTAAGGTAATAAGTTCAAACTATGGCTAATCTTGGTCACCTACCTAGGATGTTTATATTATGCATTTTTTTTTATGGCAGAAATTGCAGGGTCAAATTATTGTTTCATAGGATTAGCTTAGGTGCGCACAAGCTATCACAAATATCCACAAATAGTTAAATAAATAGATCATAATAGAAAACTATTTAGTTTTTATCAAAGAAAATGGTTAAATCAGAACATGCTGTATATTTTGGTATTATCAATTATAGTTGACATGGCTTGCATCATATTTTAGGCCCACTCTTCCTTTCTTTGTTTTTTATTTGTCTGAGGGGAGAGTGGTGGAATCTGTTTATTGAAGTCGACTTGTTTTGAGATTAACGAAGCATGTATCAATTAACTGGAGAAATGTATATGTGTAGCAATCAACACCTGTCTTTCTCACATGAAATAAGATTCTCTTTCATTGTATTGGTAACATAGACCCTGCATAGGTTGAATGTTTATCCAAATGGCTGTAAACTAATATAGGGGCATGTTGTTAGCAAAGGGTTTCACATGCCTATCCTTTCTCACTATTTAACTTTAGTCTTGTTCATACCGGATATGGACATTATAGAAGTGAAACCATGGAATTCTATACTACATTGACTCAGCTTTATTAAAATCAAGCGTAATACCTTCTCTTCTAATGTATAGCATGTAGTTCTTTTTTAATCTTTGCTAAAATAAACAATTTTGTTTTTCTCTTCTTTGCCTACAGGATTCGCTACCTTCTGATAGCAAGAATGTTACGCTTGATAAGGCTCCTAATGCATGTCCGGCAATATCGAGCTTTTCTAGCTACCTTTTTAACTCTCATCCCTAGTTTGATGCCATATCTAGGAACCATTTTCTGTGTCCTCTGTCTTTATTGCAATCTTGGTGTGCAGGTAAATACGTTGATCGATATGAACTATTTATGAAAATAGAAGAATGAAATGAATCTTATAAGATACACTTTTATTAGCTTTTCCTGTCATAAATTGCATCTTGTTGCAACATATAAACTGACTAATTTAGGTCCTTAGATGATCATAAACTTTGATCATCTAAACTTTAATCCTAAGTTTTGTATCATGTCTCCTGATTTGTATTATTATATATTTTACTCTTTAGTAATTGTATCTTTTTATGTCGGTCGGTCATTCTAGATTTTGAACTATTTTCGGTGCATGTTTCTAGTCATTGTAATATAATGTAGTCAAATATCTTTACTTTTTGCTGTCTTCACTAATGCCCTTGCTTTTGTCTCAATCGTTTTTAAGGTCTTTGGAGGACTTGTTAATGCTGGAAATGCCACTTTGTCTAAGACTGATCTGGATGAGGATGAGTATCCTTAGATGTTTTACTTCTTCTTCTTCTTCTTCTTCTTCTTATTTTTTATTTTTTATTATTATTTTTTTTGGCTAGATACTTTTAAATACTTTGATAGTGGATTCTGAATTTTTATAGGCTTCTAAATAGGGATTCATTGTGGCTGCAGGAGCTTTCTTTGAAAATTTGTTGAAACCAGTTAAACTTTTTTCTGTATTGTCCTTGTGAAGAACGTTTTCTGTTTAGATTTCCCTTGACTGAGTCAGCTACCTACTTTTCAATTTCAACGACTATCCTANTTTTTTTTTTTTTTTTTTTTTTTTTTTTTTTTTTTTTTTTTTTTTTTTTTTTTTTTTTTTTTTTTTTTTTTTTTGTGCTTCTGGCTCCTGTAAACCTAAAGCGGTATATCTGTTATATTCTCCTTTGGGGGTATGGTTATATGCATCTAAAAGTGAAAATTGAAATATTTAGATTATATGTTATACGCAAATAGTTAGAATGGGTATCAAATTTTATTTGTAATTTCTTGAAACATACCTTGATATGTCCATTGAATGTTGACGGTTTTGGTATTTGGTTCAGTATGAAGGAAAACAAAAACTAAAAGAAATTAAGCTTAATCTTGGAACAAAATTCTGAAGAAAGAAGGGTACTGCAATGTCATACTAACTTTTCCCTTCACGAAAATCAGATGCTTCAAACTTCCGTTTATTCTAGTTGTCATTGTCCTTTTCCTAATTTCTGTGGCTTTGTTGATTGCTGCATTATTTTCTGGCTACAAGATTAGAATTTCTGCTTTATGCTAATAAGATTATCCCTATGACATACGAAGTAGTATTTATTTATATGTACTCTAGCCTCATAAGTTGGATTTCACAGATGCCTCATTCTTGTGTTTCAAGTAATTATTTTCATTTTCCCTTCCTACTATAACTTTTCTTTACCATCTCTGGAATTTGTCGCTGAATTTAATATTTATCTTCTCAGAGCTACAAGGAATTAACAGGAAGCATTTGGACCCTCGTTTATTTTATCAGTTTCTACCTAATAACCGTTTTGCTGCTCTTAAATTTGGTAAGTTTGCTTTTGTGCTTTTATGCAATGCCCGTACCTTATCGTTTACATCTTTACTATGATGATAGCTGCAAATAAATGGGCTTCCTTGCTGAGAAGTGCTGCATGAATAAAACGGAATCTGATTACACCAGGAATTTTTTTTCCTTCAAGATTACATGCTAGACTGTTTTCTTAATTGGACACAATACCTTCATAAATAACGAGGAGATTGATACTGTTGAAAAGAAATGTTAATATTGGAGTTCAAATAAATGGAGGGTTCATGTTCTTTACTTCATCTTTTCTTCTCCTTTTTTCCACTAACGAGAAAATCCAAAATAACCTTCTTTAATTGGTAATTACCAACGGCTTATTGCACTCACCGCTACATGGTGATTGACATGATTGTCAGTTATTAGTTAAGTTTCCAGTGTTCTCGTCAAAGTTATGATGAATGCATGCTTGTAAGCATATCATATTTGATATAATGGCGTTATAAATTAAAAAACTTAAAATATTGTGATATGATTCAGGTTGTAGCCTTTGTCTTGGAGGCATTCTTTGCTGAATTGGATATTGAATCTTCAGAAAATGGCGAAGAACAGGATCAGGTCAGTATCTTCTGATCCTTGAGAAGGATGGGTATTGTGAACTACTGGACTTCAATTGATAGTAGAAATTGAGACCTCATGCAAATTAATGATTTATATTAACTCTTACTATAACTGAAAAAAAAAGTATGTGATTGAAACACATATATTAAGACTAGATATTTGGATTTAGAGATGTACGTTGTTCTTCTGATTGATATTGCTGAACTTTTATTCTAGCAATTAGACATCAGTTTTGGGGAGAAAATTTGTTGCCTTTTCTTTTGAATGCTTGAGTGTATATCTTTAGTTATTGCGATTATTTATCCACAAAATCTCAAACCTTTGCAATTAAATTCTAGTCTACAAATCTACAATAGTTGTTGAAGTACTAATCATTAAAAAAAAGAAATACTTGTTTAGTTTCTGATTTTTTTTTTTTTTTGATATCCATAATCAACACCTTGAAACTTTTAAATTTTGTTTTTGATTACTCACAAGATATTTAATCTTTCAGATTCTAAAAAAATTAGAGACGATAAATTAGACACGCAATGTTAAAATCTTGTACTTTTAACTGCCTCCTCTGCTCCACTCCTAGTTTTTCAGATTAACGTTGCTGGTTCTGCCATTTTATTGTGTTTATTCCGGTACTTTAGGTTACACTGACAAAAAAAAAAAAAAAAAAAAAGAAGGATAAAGAAACAATCATTAAGCTTGCCTATTTATCCAACATTTGTGCTTTTTTCACTGTGGGATAACATGAAGGTCCAACTAACTGTACTTGCGAATCTAAATTCTGTGGTTCAGGACGGAGATAGTAGAAAGGATCGTCGACGTTTTGTTGGGTACGACAATAAGTAGTTTTAATATGCATCCATCCTCTCCATTTGTCTTGAAATGTTGACGTGACAAATTTTTATGGTTTTTTTTCCAGCACTAAAACTCGGAGTCGCAAAGTTGACATTCTTCTCCATCATATGTTGAGTGCAGAACTGGATAAGGATTCCGATTAGTACTGTTTCTTTTCCAGGTTAGCAGCCAACCCTTGTTCCCAAATAATTGATTAGTTGAACGCTCTCTGCATTGTTGCTGCATCATCCCACTTGTCTTTTGATATTTTGATTACATTTCCCTCACATTAAGAGCGTTGAGAATTTAGACACATTCGCCAGAATTCATTTCTCTCATACTTATTTTTATCTTTCAATCCGAGTGCTTCGTTTGGTTCATCTATCTGCTACGCGCCCATCGATTTGATAATCTGGTAACGTTGATGTTACCTAATAACGTGGAAAAGGAGAATAGATACAAAATATCACGGTACTCAAAGAACCAATAGCACCAAAGACGCAAACTTACTCCATGAGAAAATAGCTCTTATTTAATTGTAAATGTTCCTTCCGTGACAAGCACCTGCAGACACTCACCATATATTTCTGTGCCTGTGTAAACAATCTGCAGATGAGGAATTTTTCGTCAAATGAAGCTCCCAGTTTCAGTTCGTCCGTTCCCCGTGATGCGAGAATTCCAAATGAACCAAAAAAACGTGTATAAATGATCCCTACACATCATACTTCCTGTAATCCTGATGTCAGTGGATAGTTTTGAAGGGGGTAACCTTAAAGATGGGGAGTCTGCATGAACATTAATGTAGTTTGTTATCTGAATTGCGTAGACAGCAGGTGACTTTCCAAAGTTTTATTTACTTGATCTCCATTAGGAGAGAGAGAGAGCTTAGCTATACAGTCTGCTAGTTTGATTTCAGTTGGATTACTGTACTCTTGATTTTTAAACTATGGAATCCTCTCGCCTCATCGTTTACCACTCCATTCACAAAGTCCGAGATGATTGCTGGTAATAAAATAATGCGACGTGTGAGGAATCAAGCATCTCCACTTTTGTAATGGGCCATTTTTTTTTTTAAATTCATACGCACGTTGGATTATTGTTGTTTATTTTATACATGATTTTGTAATTGAAAATTTTACAGGCGTCTCCAATAGAGTGCTAGGGTCTTATCGACGAATAACTTTTCTAGTGGAGATTTTTCCATATAAAATTTTTATGCGTGATGAGTAAATTTTTTTATTATATTTATCTGTGGAGTCAATTATGTTGTTTATTAAAACACTCCTCCCTCGACTCTGAAAGAAGGCATCTATACATTCAGCTTGCTTCCTTATTTATATTCTCCCTGTCTAGCAAAGGTAAGCAGAAAGCCAAAAACCAGGTGGTCACATAGAGACGGAGAAATGAGGAGCATGAAAGGAGAGGTGTCATTGAACCTGCCCGCCGAGAAAGCATGGCAGATGTACAGAGACAACGAGGTTATCAGTAAAATCAATCCTGAGCTGCTTTCTCGAGCTGAATATGTTCAAGGAGATGGCGGCCCTGGAACTCTCAGGCTCTTCAAGCTTGGCCCTGGTACCTCTCTCTCTCTCTCTCTCTCTCTCTCTAGATATTCTTGTTTTAAATATCTTCTTAATTTTTTTGTTTCCATATACAAATCCATGAAAACCATAGCTGAATTCTTAGTTTTTAATAATAGACACTGCTTGTTGGGTGGATTTTAAACACCGTCAAGATATCTAACATCTTTGTTTACAAGGGAAAAAAAGTGATAGCGTAGTGTAATAAATGAGTTATTATTGATTATGATGAGACGTGTAGCCTTGAGAAGCTACGTGGGGGAGTCGGTGGAGAAGATAGAGAAGGTGGAGACAGGTCGATCAGTGAGCTACGACGTGGTGGGAGGAGAGCTAATGAAGATGTATAATCCATACAAAGTGACCTTCACGTTCACTCCCGTGGAAGGAAAAGAGACGGAAATGTGCACCGCTCAGTGGCAAGCTGAATACGAGCCACTGTCTCCCACCATCCCTCCACCGGACAAGGCTAGGGATGCTGCCTTGCGGTTCCTCCAGTGCTTTGACAAGTTTGACCTCAGCTTCTAGAGCCCTCAACACAATCCTTCCTCTATATTTCAGTGTATGGAATAAGTTTGGAAAGGGTAGAGCAGTCCATGCTCTCTCTCTCTCTCTCTCTCTCTCTCTCTCTCTCTCTCTGTCTTGTGAAAATCTAGTTGGGTCATGTCAATCCTGTGTGAGAAACTTCTCTAGTTCTGGATTAGGTGCCATCTCTGAATTTATGTATGTGATGTTAACGAAGTGCAAAGCCCAACGGGGAAGTCAAGAACAGTTGGGTGACTTTTAGGCACGAATCTAGTTTTTTTTTTTTTTTTTTTTTTTTTTTTTTTTTTTTTTTTTTTTTTTTTTTTTTTAAAAAAAAAAAAAAAAAAAAAAAAAAAAAAAAAAAAAAAAAAAAAAAAAAAAAAAAAAAAGAGTATGAAAATGGGTCAACTAAGTGCTTTTAAGCAAGTTTCATGATATGAAGTAAATTGGTATTTGGTAAATTTTATATTTAAATCTGAAAAGGTCAGTTACCATGTTTAGTAAATGAATCTTGATTAAAGATTATATATTATAATTTAATAATTGCTTAAATTTGTATATGTTTTGAACTTTATTCTAATTTTGTTTGTAAAATCTAATGTGATTTTCTTTTTAAAAAATTTGCATTGAAGTGACACTGATAAATGTAATTTTCTTTTGAAAATCCGTTTTTTGATTAATTTATAATCACTTTTAATACAAATTCAAACGTAGCCAAATGGTATTATACATAATTGCACTAATTTCATGCTTGGCTGATTAGTTGGGATTAGGACGTTGTTAATCTAATTTAGTTGTTTACTTAAGCTATGCCTTTCAAGCAATTCAACTTGATTACCATAATTGAGGTTTTATATGCATCACTCATTATAAATTCAATTAAACAGTAACACAAAGTTAAATTCAATTTCAAGATCCTCTAATGTTGAGAAGTAAAATCGCTTTTCACACTCGAAGCTATATTAGTTTGTGTGCGAAGTAAGATTGTGACGTGACATATTATTAACACACAACATGAATGTAAAATTATGAACGAAACTCTATATGTGCTTGTGTTTGATCTTATCACTAATCAATTGTGTCTCCCTGGTGGGTTTGTCCCAATAGTTGCTTTCGTACGATCAAAGCATACATTTTAGTTTGAAAAGGAAAATGGTCATGCATCAAGCACAAGATGGATTCCTTCACGCAATTTCGCTTCTTCAATCAACACAACTGATCCAAGAACAACCCTTAAAGTTGATGCTGCAAGCATCGTGACTTTTTGGTAATCTTTGACACTAACCCTCAGTTCTACTGTAATTTCGATCATAATAGACTTAAACGAACTTGTGATAGGTGGTTTCTATTTGGTCACATATATTGGAGATGGACTAGCATAATACAATTCTATTTTTTAACGATATTATTTTTACAACAGTAAAAAAGGAATTTGGACCACTTAATTTTTTTTTTTTNTTTTTTTTTTTTTTTTTTTTTTTTTTTTTATGGTCAAAAGTTGCATATTAATGCTTAAATCTATTAAATTAATAAAAGAAAATCTTAAAAGACCAAAAAGAAAATTTTTAAAAGCAAAAAAAAAAAAAAAAAAAAAAAAAAAAAAAAAAAAAAAAANTAAAAAAAAAAAAAAAAAAAAAAAAAAAAAAAAAACAACAATGGAGTTTCTTATACAAAGGACAGCGCGTGTAACGTGACTTCCCAAATCCGTGAATCAATCGATAGGTTGGTAAAAGCGAAGGCATTATATATTCTGGCGCCATAACCTTCGCGCCAAAAGCAACTCTTCCCGCCAATTCCCTCTCTACATAAACCCTAAAACATCTCTACAATTTTCATCGAATCCTAATTCCACTTTCTCTACAAATCTTCACCATGGTGGTTCCTCTCGGCCCTGGCAAGTTCTACGGCAGCAGCCTCCCTCGTCCACGCTATTACACCGATGTCAAGCTCAACAACGAGCGTATTGATCCACCTACGCCGGTCCTCGATCCGCTTCTCTCATGGGCAAACGAGGCTCATTGGTCTATGGGTGGCCTCAGCTTTAATCGCCTGAGGCTTCAAGGTCGAATCGAAGGTAATGTCCACAAACTTCGAGCCGAGCGCGAGAAGGTTGTTAAGCTGGACTCTGCGCCAAAGAGATCTAACCCTGACGACGAAGCTGCGGGCGATCGCCAATTCAAGAAGTCGAAATCTGTATCTCCACCGCCGGCGCCGATGGCAGCAAAGAGACGGCGATTTATGGCTCTGTTTGACGACGACGATGATGATGTTGGCGTGTACAAGGAAGAGACTGGGGTTGTGAAGAGGAGGTTGGTGAAGAAGCTGGGAGATGATTTTGATCGAGTGGCTGCAGAGAGTAAGGGAAATCAATTAAAGAGGGATAGAAGCTCGGAAATCAATGGGGTTTGTGAATCTGTAATGAAGATCGTTGAAGAGATTAACGATGAAAATACAAGGGGGGAAAAGGTCAACACTGAAAGAAAACGGAAGAGTGGTGGAAGAGTGGAGACTGGTTCTGTTTCTGGGACAAGAACATCTCCCAGATTGGCTAAATTGATTTGATATATGGATATAGTATAGGGTGTTAGCTTTTGTTTTTTTCTTCTCTTAATTCTTTCTTGGTTTCTGGTATTCATAACTGGGCCAAGTTCTGTAATGTTGCTGCTTTCTTTGTTTGGCTGTGGAAATGTGATAATGGAATGTGGTTCTGCAATTTAAAGGTCCATATGATTGGTGCATAACACAATTGATATCTTATCTTTTGGATGAAATTATCTGAAGATTGCCTCCTGAGTTCAAGGGGGAAAACCATCAATCTAACCCCTTTGATCTTATCTTAGGGGAAAAAACTCGTTTTCCCGGGGGAAGCATTGTGTAAGGAGCTGAAATTGAAACTAAACTTACTGCGGACAAGGTGTTTGAAAGAATTCTGCAATGATATATTAAGCTGTTATGTCTTCAAGGCTCGTTCTACTTTTTCTAAGATCTCTTAGTGCCCCTCTGCAAGCTTTTTTCATTGCAAAAGCCTTTTGCTCTTGGCTGTTTTGCTCCAATTTGATGTAAGCCTTCTGGCCTTCATTTCATTACAAAGACAAACAGTTTCCTGATCTCTCTGAACTGTTCAATCATTTTTCACCATGTTCTTCAACTAAGGGAACGTTTTTTTCATTTCTGGGTTTTCATTTAATTGAATTGTTTGTTGTGTTGCCACAGGCCGTGGGGACTTCACTTTTTTACAAAACGAAAGAACTGTTTTGACTTCTCAGTCAGGCCAGGTATGCTCCTTGTTCGTTCATTTTCACCATATTTTTGGATCCAGTTAGTAGTTTAGTGATGAACATCAGAACAAGTTGAGACCACCCTTCAAAAAATCCAGTAAATTCCCTGTATTTCTTCCAACCATTACAAAAAAAAAAAAAATAGAACTGTAAATCTCTTATTAAGAAGCCTTCTGGAGAAACGAGCTCAATTCCAAAAGAACAGAAGAGAAAGTAATAATTCATATAAACCCATCAACCCATGGGATGTGTATCAAGAAGCAGAAAAGCATAAATTTGGATGATAAAAATCTCACCTCCGCTAATTTAGAGAATGATTCTGGGTTTATAAACAAAGAATATTCTCTCTATTGACTGGAGGCCTTTTGGGGAAGCCCAAAACAAAACTAATTTAGAGAAGGATACTCTCTCTATTGACATGAGGCCTTTTGGGTAAGCCCAAAGCAAAGTCATGAAAGCGTGTTCGTCTAACATAAATCTCCGGCCACCCAAATGAAGAAGAAGAAGAAGTTCCCACTTAAGGATGGGAATCAAGACTGTATATATGCAAGTAAATTCCACGAAGATGACAAAACGAAGGGCATAAACCAGAACAAAAAGATATACCCCTGTTCTTCTTTTGCTCATCACCCCATGATCAGCGAGTACGACTGGGATGTTGCTTGTGGTGGGTTGTTTCTGGGTCTTATTCCTTATTGTCAGCCATTGCCAAAACAGCTCGATTTTCAAATCTGTTAGTCTGTGATTTCAGGGCTTTCTGTGGGCTCTCTGCTTTTGTGTTTTTCCTTTGTTTCCTTCCTCTTTCGGTGTTAAGGGCAGTGAGAGAAAATGAAAAACTTTCCTGTGGATTGATTCAATGGGCAGATCCAAAGGATTTATACATGCCAAGACATAGATGATGGGTAAGCCAAATGATTGTCTGGAATAACAGTTTGGCTTAGGCTCTGTTTTGACCTTCTCTCTGCTAATCTCTATGTGTTCATGAACTTCAAGAATATTTCCTTTTTGGGTTTGCATTTAATTGACTTTGTATGTATGAATGATGAGTTTCCAAAGATATTGTTCCTAATCATACTCGAACAAGAATTAGTTTTATCTCCTCATAATAGATGCAAATGGCATATGGGTGCCCCTATGGCCCTACCCATGAAAATGAACATGGGGACAGATAATTAATGGATGCCTTCTTTGACAATAATCTCACGACCTCTTTTTTTGACTCGCTCATCCTTCTGGTTGAATCCATGTCAATCCCTCATTTATTCCTCTACTGTAGCTTATGAACAATTCTTTGCTTTTCCCAGTTTCATCCTCTTCAAAATTCTCTCCCGCTTCCGATCCAAACAGTTCTTTTGATCATGTCTTCTTCTTCTTCTTCTTCTTCACGCAGTTTCTTCTGCGCTGTATTTTCGATTCTAATCTCCATTCCCATCTCAGTCTCGGCTACAGAGTTCGTCTTCAACACCAATTTCACTTCCACTAATACTTTGCTCTTCGGCAACGCCACAGTTGAGTCTTCTGTTCTTATTCTCACTAGAGATACCCCTTTCTCCATCGGCCGTGCCCTTTACCCCTTTAAGATTCCCATCTTTTCCTCCAATTCTTCATTTTCCTTTGCAACTTCTTTCATCTTTTCTGTCACCCCTCAGCCAAATCTTCTCCCGGGCCATGGATTTGCCTTCCTCTTCACACCCTCTACTGGAATCAACGGCACCAGCTCGGCTCAGCATTTGGGGATTTTCAATTTCACCAATAATGGCAACCCCAATAACCATGTCTTCGCTGTTGAGTTCGACACTTTCCAAAATCAAGAGTTCAATGACACCAATGATAACCATGTGGGCGTGGATTTGAATTCTCTCCAGTCCACTGTTTCCGCTGCAGCAGGGTTTTGGAGTGGACCAGATGATGGAGAATTCAAGCAGCTGGAGATCAATAATGGAGAAACTTATCAGGTTTGGATTGAATGTCTAGATTCTTTGCTTAATATTACAATGGCTGAAGTGGGAGTGAAAAAACCTAGAAAGCCATTGATTTCTCTGTCTGTTAATTTTTCTGGATTGCTTTTGGATAAGATGTATGTGGGATTTACAGCAGCCACAGGGCAATTAGTTCAAAGCCATAAGATATTATCTTGGAGCTTTAGTTCCACTAACTTTTCTATTGCTGATGCTTTAGTGATAACGAATTTGCCATCTTTTGCTCCTCAAAAGCTGGCCTCCATTTTCGAGTCGATATCTTTCATATTGGGGATAACTGTGGGTGGTGCTGGACTTGTAATTCTATGTAGTGTTGTTGTTGTTATTACCAAAAGAAGGGGACAAAAGAAACCAAAGGATGATGAAATTGAAGAGTGGGAGTTAGAATATTGGCCGCATCGGTTTGCTTATGAAGATGTTTATGAAGCAACTGAGGGGTTCTCAGAAGGCAATGTGATTGGGTTTGGGCGCAACGGGAAGGTCTATAAAGGGACCTTAGGGAGATCAAAAGTTGCTGTGAAGAGAATCTGTGTTGAAGGTGAGAGTGGGATGAGGGAGTTTGTGGCTGAGATTTCAAGCCTGGGAAGATTACAGCATAGAAATCTTGTGAAGCTTATTGGATGGTGTAAGAAGGAGAAAGGAAGCTTATTCTTAATGTATGATTACATGGAAAATGGAAGTCTAGACAAGAAGCTATTCGAGTGTGATGAGAATGCAATGCTGAGTTGGGGGGAAAGGATGAAGGTTTTGAGAGATGTAGCCACTGGGCTGCTATATCTGCACCAAGGTTGGGATTACAAGGTTCTACATAGAGATATAAAGCCCAACAACGTGCTACTCGACAAGGACATGAATGCAAAGTTAGGAGACTTTGGGTTGGCTCGAATGCAACCCCATGAGAAAACGGCAGACACAACTCAAGTGATGGGAACCGTTGGGTATATGGCACCAGAGGTGGTTCGAACAGGTCGAGTATCGGCACAGGCAGACGTTTTCGGGTTTGGGGTGTTGGTTTTGGAGGTGATTTGTGGGAGGAGAGCAATAGAAGAGGGGAAGCCATGGTTGATAGATTGGGTAATGGAGAGGAATGAGGTTGGATTTGTAGTTGATGAGAGATTGAAAGTTGGTGGGAATGAGATTGATGAAATGGAGAGAATGGTTTGTTTGGGGTTATTGTGTGCGCAGCCTGAGGCTGGTTCAAGGCCAACAATGCAACAAGTTGTGAACATTTTGTGTGAGGGAAATGGAAATGGAAATGGTTCAGATGATGGATTGTTGAACAGATTAAGATCAACAAGAACACTGTCTGAGATTTATGGAGGCAACCATTGCCAGCAGCATCCAACGTTTGAACAAATCAAAACATCTTCCTCTTCAACATCGCTCGTTGATTCGGATATTTTAAGGATTGGCCGCTAGTAGAAGTTTTGATTGTTTGGATGCAAGTTGGTTTTGTAAATTCAGTATAAATACTGTCTTTAATTCATCTTATTATTTTACTTAATTGTTACATTTTCTAATATATATACATATATATATATAATGATACTAGAGTCGACGATTTTAATTAGGGACTGGATATCAGAATTTTTAACAACGAAATAAAATTGTGAATTAAAAATATGACAAAACAATGAATATATAAAGCACGTATGAAATAAACTTCAACAATGCGGGGATAGCTCAGTTGGGAGAGCGTCAGACTGAAGATCTGAAGGTCGCGTGTTCGATCCACGCTCACCGCATTAAATTATTTCTTTTTTCTTGTATGGAAATGGGCCTCCTACATCGAGTTAACGGGCCTGTATTGGGCATGAAAAACAAAAACTGGAACGATGGGCCTACTATATCAAGTTAACAGGCCTATATTGGGCTGAAAAGTAAAAACTAACTGGCCCGATGGGCCTACTCTATCAAGTTAACGGGCCTAAATTCGGCTGTAAAAAGAAAAAAGATGGCCATGTAAGATATAAGTGGGCCTAGTGTTTTTTTTACAGAAATGGGCCTAAAGCTGGCCCATGTTTGATATAAGTGGGCCTACTGTTTTTTTAGAAATGGGCCTATTATATGGCCTTTTTTGGGCTATAAAAAGCAAAAACAGGCCCATTTTTGTATATAAGTGGGCCTACAGTTTCTTTTTGGTATGGAAATGGGCATACTATATTGAGTTTACGAGCTTATATTGGTCTATGAAAAATTTAAAAACTGGTCCATGTTTTTTATAGAAATGTTTCTACTGCATGGAGCTTATGGGCCTGTACCGACGTGATAATCTGGATAAGGGTGGGACGACCACCCAAATGAACCGATCGAAGGGATTTGACTTATTTGAGTTGAATGATAGCGATCGAATTAAATGCAATGAGCTCATCTCATTGAAGAAAAGGCCAAACCTAAATTGTAGTCTTGAAATCGTAAAATAAAATTTGATATTAATTTCGAAACTTGTAAGTATATGATCAATTTAATTAAATGTTTTTAAATGAATATGAATCCTATAAAAAAAAATACATATGAGGGCCCTTAATTATAGAAGATTCCTCGCTTAATCATAATTAACTCGTAATTCCGTTAGGGTCTTAATCATAATTAACTCGTAATTCCGTTAGGGTTGCAATAAGTTGATTAATTTAAAAATAAATGATAATTGTGATTAGGGCTTTGAGATATTGAGATAAAATATGAAAGAAAAAGAGCAAAAGATTGAAAACGTGAAAGGGCATTATTTTGTATTGATTTAGCCAATACTTTTATATAAAGTTATATTTGCTCCAAAGTGATTCAAGCTTATCCCATATCCCCAAATCCCACATGCTTTCACTAATTTGTAGGCCTACTATCATTATTTTATGAGACCCACATCGAAATGGATTAAGATTTTCCCGCAATTTAAATAGGAGCATGACTCATGTCTATATCATAATTATATTAATTTGGTATAATTTTGATAATATTTTTTAAATTATTAATTATTCAAATTAATAAAAATAATTTATACTTTCCCCTTTCTTTCAAAAATTTATATCAAGCTCGAATTTAGGCCACACTTGGTACTTACCAATGTGCTTCGAGCTAGGTCTCAAACACGTGTCTGATGCTTTTCCATCGGTCTTTTTCAATATGAATGCAAAGAGTTGTTGAAAAAGAAATGGATAGGAGATATGTATGTCGGTTGTTATAACTAATAATTTATTATATTATATGCTAAATAATAATAATCTAATTATAGCATGAATGATTCAAATGTTAATTATTAATCAGCTTCATATTATCAATTTTTAATTGTGTTCGATAGCCATACAAAAAAACGTTTTTCATTTGTTTAATACTATGCTATAATATTTTATTTCATAATTGAATACTTTTTCGTACTCCTACTTTGAATTCAAATTTCAATTCTTTATAAAAAAATAAAAAAAAATAAAAAAAAATCTTAAAATTAAGATTTATAGCGTAATTATAAAATTTTGGTAATTTTTTAAAAATTTTAAAATTTATTAACTTTCTATTGAAGAGCGAGCAAATTAGGAAGAAATTTTAAAATCGTTGACTTTTTACTTATATATATATATATATATATATATATATATTATCTCTTTCCTTTTTTGCCCCAATTTTACCTGTTTGGAAGTGTATATCACATTAAATTTTATAAGGAAAACACTTCAACTTTCTTTTTTTACCCTTTTATTAACATTATTTCTTTTACCAATTTACTACATTCTCATCCCAAACAATTACCATTTATCTTATGATGGGCATGGTAAAATTCAGTGAGCTGAATTGATCGTGCATAATGTACGCCGCCCATCAATGATGGTTCATTAATATCCATAGACTCTTTCCCCCTTCCTAACTATAAATAAGA
This sequence comes from Cucurbita pepo subsp. pepo, assembly GCF_002806865.2. Lineage (NCBI taxonomy): Eukaryota > Viridiplantae > Streptophyta > Magnoliopsida > Cucurbitales > Cucurbitaceae > Cucurbita > Cucurbita pepo. Next base: position 8,091,046 of record NC_036652.1, read on the forward strand.
TCGAATGAAGCTCGAACCAAACTAAGAATAAAACGAATTCCATTCTCTCTTAAATAAAAGAATTTCTTTGAGCTTTTAATAGTCAGGAAGCAGGTCGGGTGGGTTTTCTCCTGTAATTTTGTTCCCGCCTTGAGAAAGACATACATAAGAGGTATATCTAGCGTGTGGATGATCTATTGAGACTGTATTTATTTTGTTTATGTTTTTTTTAATCGATTATTTCTTAATATTGGAATTTAATTTTGAAATTATGAATTAATTTGACACAAATTCTAAGAGTCAAAATCTTATGAAAATTGGAGTTTATTGAAATTTAATTTATAGAATAATATGTCGGGGAATAATTGTCTTGTAGCGCAGTGGCTTCCCACCAGGTCGAAGGTTTTGTTGACGGCCACGTCAGCCTATGAGAAAAGGATGAAAAATTTTAAAAAAATAAAAATAAAATGGATTTAGTGTTTTACGTGATTGGTTCCCTTGGGACAAGGAGAACGGTGGCAAAAAGACAAAAACAATAATGTAGTACCGGAAATGACAATATTACCCCTCAACATTACCCATAACCTTATTATATGTTAAAAAGTACATGTTTTTTCTCTTTATGATTTGATTAGTAGTATATTTTATTTTATTTTCAACATTGAATTAGTTTATATTTTCTTTATTTGAAGGTATTAGTGGGTAGTTTGTATCCCATCTCTATTTCTCATTTGTTTGTTTGAGTAATAATATTTTCAGATCTATTCACACATTTTATGGACAAATATTGTATCAGTAATAAGTTTATAATATTTAAAATTTAAAATTCAATTTTATCTCTAAATTTTAAAGTTTGTTCTCATATGAATTTTTAAATTATTGTGGTCATTAATGTTTGTAAAATATCTGTTTTAGTCTCTAAATTGATGCATAACTATCACCTAAATAGTTGGGAAAAGATTGAGACATTTTTTAAATTCAATTTAATTATTTAACTAGTAAATGTTTGCTGACGTACAAATTATTTATAAGAATAGGTGGATAATAAATAATAAAAAATTATGAAATTAAATAAAATTGTATAAATAATTGTATAATACAAAGTTATATCCAATAATCTAATTTTATGAAAATAACTTACTATTTTTAAATAATCAAGTTTTTGAACTATGTAATTGTTATTTTATTTTTCTATCTAATATTTGATTATCAAACATCTGTCTCATATTAATATGCTTTGAAATCAGGCTGATAAGTGCACATATTGTAAAATATTATAATTAATTTATTAAAATAAACAACAATTGGGTGAATTATCCTCTGGTTGGCGTAGAAATTTCTTTCCAAAAACCAATGAGTGTTCTGTTTGGACAACCACGCTGAGTTTGGATAAAGCTCACACATCAATGCTTACACACAAATCCACGTGTCGCCTATACTGCCACCTGTCGTTGATAACTGGGCCAGATTGCTGAATGTCGCCACGTTTCAATCGTGATTCACACAAATCTTTTTGAAATAGTTTCCATTTTCCAATTCTTTTATGCATCATTCTATTATCAGATAAAGTGTAACTTTTGGATAAGATGAAGACAAAAAATAAAAGAAAAAAAGGTTTAGCTAATTAGAATTGGTTTGTTTTTTTGACTAATTAAAAAAAAAAAAAAAAAAAAGGATATTCGAGAGTTATCCGAACTATTTTGTAATAATATTGCAGCATGGCAATTAGTTCAGCTGACGTGGAATTAGCTGTCTAATCCACAATGCAGTGGACCCGGCATTATCTTTGACGCGGCGGCTCGTTTATCAGCTAGTATGGGTCAACCCGACCCGAAAATTTTGCTATAAACAATTTCAATTTTCCTATCGGGAATTTCATTCGAATTCCAAAAACACGTGAATCAAGTTTCTACTTCAACATCTGCTTTGAGCCATGGTGAAGATCCCGGTAAATGTACGGAATACCGGTGAGGATGACTTGTTGTGTGGAACGGCGAGCTTTTCCGATGTATTTTTTAGGTTTCTAGAGGAAGGTGAGATGTCGTCGGGAAATTACTGTACATCTGGTGACCGGAATGGTTACCCTGACGACGAAGAGGATGGAAACTCCTGCGATTTGGAAGAGAGTAGGGCGTTTTGGATCTCTCAAGATGAACTTCTTCAGGTACGATCCAGTAATTATGATTTTAATTAGGTCGTAAACAGAGGAGCGATTTCTGTAAATTGATTGTTGAGTTTGATTTTTCAGGCGACGTTACGGAGAACGAGTTCGATTGAGTCGAGAATCCGCCGAGCGACGGCGGAGATTCTGAGGGAAATGAACATAGAGTCGACGATATGTAAGTGCGGGACGTCGCCGGCAGGAGGCTGCCGGAGTTGTTGGCAGAGAGAGATCTGTAATCGGATGCGAATCGCCAGTTTCAATTGCGCGGTGTGCAAATCGAAATGGAAAAGCGCATCTGACATTCCATCAGGTAAACAGAAACAACAAATTGATGATTGACCTAACCGATCAACAGAACTGAAAATCAACCAAAAAATGGAATCGAATTAGGAATCTAATTGGAAGAATCCCTAATTTTCAGGCGAACATTCGTATTTGGAAGTTGTGGACAATTCGAGTTCGAGAAGAGGCGAAATTCGCGTGGTGATCGAGCTCAATTTTAGGGCAGAGTTCGAGATGGCGAGAGCGAGTGAAGAATACAACAAATTAATCAGGCGATTACCGGAGGTATTCGTCGGGAAATCAGAGCGATTATGGTCTCTGATTAAGATCCTATGCGCGGCGGCGAAGAGGTGCACTAAGGAGAAGAAGATGCATCTGGCTCCATGGAGGAAACAGAAATACATGCAATCGAAGTGGCTAGGGAGGAGGGAGAGGGCGGCGGAGACGTCGGCGGATCTGCCGGTGAATTTCTCGGACCGGCCGGCAAAGTCGAAGGCGTCGATGCTAACATTCGATCTGCTAGACAATTTGGCTGGCCTGCATTGCAGCGCAGTTGAAGTTGTTTGAGACTGAATTTTTGGGGGTTAGGTTTTGTTAGAATGTGTTCATAAATCAAATTGATTATGCTCTCTTTTAATGCCCAGAGTTGTTATGAATTTGGTAGGTTTAAAATTTATATAAATAATATACTTCCGATTTTAATTCATTTTTATCCTCTTTACAGTCCATTTTGGTAATCAATTGAAGTTGTTGCACAATTCTATTTCTAATATAATCTTCTTTTTAGCAAATTAAATACAATGCAATTAAAAATATAAATTTGCTATATATAATATCTTCTTACCACTATACCTCTAAAAAAAATTATATTATATTTACTTTATTTATTATTATTATTATTTTGAGTTTAAATTCAAATATTTTTCACGACAAGGAAACTGCCTCTGGATCCATATCAGTTAAAGTGGTGGAATGCTCTTATGAGTTAAAACAGTTCTCTTAAAAATACCATTCAGTATTACAATACGCACACACGTACAGTTTACTTTAAACTCGAGAATACGTTCAGTCTTTGCAACTACAGATTCTAAACAAACAAGAGGATTGTAAGATATAAGAGTTAATACTCACGTACGTATGTGTTGACTTCAAACGTAAAATCAAATCAATGTCACACACGTCTCCACAAAAAAAACATGTTAATTTTAATCAAATCAATTTCATCATTTCTGGATGAAAAACATGTTTAAGTTTAATCAAATCAATTTCATCATCATGTCTGCATGAAAAACAGGTTAATTTTGGAGTGTTCTTGGAGCCCACGAGCGGCTGCCAAACTTGAGTTGAATTTTAAACCATAAAAGGGGAAGCAATTCCGTTGATTGTTATTACAAATCAAGGTTTTGTTTGTTTTGTTCTTTAAATCAATGGAGATTTTGGAAGATTCAGCAGCTCCCATGAGCCCCTTGAGCCAATACTTCAACACCTCTGCAATGTGTGTTTCTGTTCTGGGTTTCATTGAACTCGAAGCTCCAATTTCTGCCTCCCACGCTGTGTCCATTGGCACTCATGTTCTCATCCCTGCTAACCCACGTTTCAGTTCCATCATGGTTCCTCTTTCTCTCTTCTTCCACTAATAATATTATTAAATTTTATCGCAATTCATCCTTTAGTTTTATGATATGTTTGTTGCATATTATGTGTGTTAGAAATCACGACTCTCCACAATGACATGATATTGTCCACTTTGAGCTTACCAAAAGGTTTCCCCTCGAACAAAGTACACTACAAACCTCCCCTAAGACTTATGGAGCTCTCGAATTCGACTCCTCTTTTTGGAGCCCTCGATCAAAGTACACCCTTTGTTCGACACTTTAGTCACTTTTGACTACACCTTCGAAGCTCACAACTCTTTGTTCGATATTTGAGAATTCTATTTCATGGCTAAGTTTAGGGTCATGACTCTGATACCATGTTAGGAATCACAACTCTCCTATGATCTTGTTCACTTTGAGTATAAGCTCTCATTGATTTGCTTTGGGCTTCCCCAAAAGGCCTTATCTCAATGGAGATAGTATTCCTCACTTATAAACTCATGTGCGAATGAGTAGGCTTAGCCCTGAAGGGAGTAGACACTAGGCAGTGTGCCAGCAAGGACACTGGACATCTAAGGGAGGTGGATTGGGGGGTCCCACCGATTGGAGAAGGGAATGATTGCCAGCGAGGACGCTGACTTTGAAGGGAGGTGGATTGTGAGATCCCACATCGGTTGGGGAGGAGAACGAAACATTCTTTATAAGGGTGTAAAAACCTCTTCCCTAACAAATGAGTTTTAAAAACTCTCACGGGAATCCTGAAATAGAAAGCTGAGAGAGGATAATATATCTATTGATGTTGATTAAAAATTAAATTTACGATAACCTATCAACTTCATTTTTACGATCAGAATTGACGTGCAGGTGAAGGAAAAGTGGTTCGGGGAGAGAAAATGGAAGATGGTTGAGGTTAACTTAGAAGACCACATTTATACACCAAAATTTCCGGTGGATCTCTCACCATATGAATATGATGCTTACTTTGATGAATATGCTACAAACACAGCCACCAAACCCTTTAATCAAAGCATTCCTTTGTGGGAAATTCACGTTTTCAACTACCCTACAAGCCATGCACCATGCACTCTAATTTTCAAGGTTCATCACTCTATAGCCGATGGCTTTTGTCTTATGAACACCCTTTTAAGTTTCCTTAAGAGAGCCGATGATCCTTCTCTTCCTCTCACTTTCCCGTCTCGAAAACGCTCAAAACAACTCGAATATGCACACGATTTTGGTCGTCTTAGCCATTTCCCAGCTCGTCTTTTCTTATCTCTTTGCAACTTCATCTCGAACTTTGGATATAGTATCGCGAACACTTTTACTGAAGATGATCCAACGCCCATCAAACGAGAAGGAGATTCCATGCAACTCGTTAAGCCAATTGCCATATCCACCATGACTTTTTCCCTCGATCAAATCAAACAAATCAAGACTAAGCTTAACGCGGTATATATCTTTCATATTATAAATTATATGTTTCGTTCTTAAACTTTCTTAAACCTCTACCATATATTAACAGAGCGTTAATGATGTGATCACGGGAATCATATTCTTGGGAATTCGACTATACATGCAAGAACATAGCCCCGATTCAAGGGAGGCAAATTCAAGTGCATTGATTCTACTCAACACGAGAAAGGCTAAGGCTTACAAATCGGTTCAAGAGATGGTCGAAACCGACACGGACGCACCGTGGGGAAATAGAATCGCCTTTTTGCCAATGCCAATCCCTAAACTCATGGATTCTACTCTTTCAACTGCCCCTTTGGAGTTTGTGAAGGAAGCCAAAAAGAACATCATGTTGCAAAGAAGCCCTCTCTCAGGTATCGTCTATTGTCTAGTTTTGAAACGCTTTAAAAAGGTTAAACTGTGATGTCCCACATTGGTTGGGAAGGAGAACAAACCACCATTTATAATAAGAGTGTGGAAACCTTCCCTTAGCAGATGCGTGCTTTGAGGAAAAGTCTAAAGAGGACAATATTTGCTAGCGGTGGATCTGGGTCGTTACAAATAGTATTAGAGCCAAGTTTCGGACGATGTGCCAGCCTTCTCGTTGTTCCCCGAAGGGGGTAGACACGAGGCGGTGTGCCAGTAAAGACACGAGGCGGTTCCACATCGGTTGGAGGAAGGAAAGAGTGCTAGCGAGGACGCTGGGCTCCGAAGGGGGTGGATTGTGATGTTCCATATTGGTTGCGAGGAATCCCATAATGTTTAAAGGTTTAAATATAATTATTACTCATAAATATTGAGATTAACGTTTCTAATTTGAATTGTAGAGTCTAATTGTAACAATTGTGAGTTACATGGGAGACTTGAGGATTGTGTTTGGAGGTGAGAAGTGCTTCATAGATCTACACAAGTTGAAAGCATGCGTTGAAGATGCCTTCCAAAGGATGCTGATCGAAGCTCGTTTAAAAAATTAAAGTGATTTTAAACTTTTCCAAATTTTAGTTTTCATAAGCATAAACCCTAAACCCTACGCGGTGCGCTATTAGTATTAACGATCTATCAAACAAGATACAACTATGTCTTTCTTTTATATATACATTTATGTTGGTTTGAGTTTGTCTTGTCATGTTTCATACTTCAAATAAGTTAATTCGACCGTTCTATTCCTGTCTGAAAAAGTCTCATAAAACAGATATATTCAGTGTTATGGTCATACTTTTCAAATCACCGGGTGTTATGACATACACACAATCATGATAGCGTTAAGGAAAACTCAAAACCCTATTAATTAAGAAAAAGCTCCATGGAAGCCTCATGTATGTTCTCGAAAGCCTTCTCCATGCAAGACGTGAGTTTCTCCTCATCTATAAATTCTTTCTCGCTCAGAAGGGTAATTCTCAATTGTTCCATGTAGCTTATCACTGTTATCATCAAACTCTGAGGTATACCAACGACGGTAAAGTAGACTCCTTTTACTGGGTGACCACACATAGCCATTTTCTCCCTTGGCCCCATCATGTTAGATATGCTTAAGCTTGTATTTTGCGCCGTCTTGTACATAAATTTGGCTGCTACCTATCAAAAATTGCATACACGTGCATGGTTAGTACTTGTAAAAAGAAAAAAGGGTTAGTTTTTAGGAGTATTTGTGGACATACCTCTGGGCCCCTCAGCTTGTGTATCATCTCCATTAGCTTGCCAACAAGGAAAACAGCTGAAGAATATCTCTTTCTCTTAATCATTTTTTGTGCGGCTTTGATGAATTGGAGTGGGTTTGAAAGCTCATACTCAGTGGCTTTGGGAATGTCTATATGCAAGAACGCAAATCGATTCCCCCATGGAGCATTTGAGTTATTGGGCTTCAACATGTCTTGCACAGACTTGTAATTTTCAACCATCCTTGTGTTGATCAAAACCAATGCTGTCGAGTTTGAGTTGGTTGAGTCGGGACGAGTCTCTTGCATATATAATCGAAGTCCTAAGAAGATCATTCCCGTAATCACATCGTTGATCGTCTACTATACCATTAGTTCGTTAGAAGAATTAGAATATGATAAATCGTTTATATGAGTTGAAATGTAGAGAAATATATTGTAACAGCTCAAGCCCACAACTCATAGATATTGTCTGCTTTGACCCGTTATGTGTCGTCATCAATCTCAATGTGAGATCCCACATCGGTTGGAGAGGAGAATAAAATATTCTTTAGAATGTTTTAAAAGGAAAGCCCGAGAGGGAAAACCCAAAAAATGACAATATCTGCTAGTGGTTGGCTTGGACCGTTACAAATGATATCAGAGTCAACACTGGCGATGTGCCAGCAAGGAGGCTGAGCTCTGAGGGGGTGGACACGAGGTGGTGTGCCAGCAAGGATACTGGGCTTCGAAGGAGGTGGATTGTGAGATCGCACATTAGTTAGGGAGAATGAACGAATCATTCTTTATAAGGGTATGAAAACTTCTCCCTAATAGACGGGTATTAAAAACTTTGAGGAAAAGCCAAAAAAGAACAATACCTGTTAACAGTGGGCTTGAGCTGTTACACCCATGGTTTTAAAACATATCTACTAGGGAGAGGTTTTCACATCATTATAATGAATATTTTGTTCCCCTCTCCAACCGATGTAGAATCTAGTAGTAGATGCGTTTTAAAATCGTGAGGCTGACGACAATCCATAACGGGCCAAAATAAAAAATATCTATTAGAAATGGACTAAAACCGTGGAAATCATACCACTCGGAGTTTGGCTTTGATTTGCTTGATATGATGAAGAGAGAATGTGATTGTTCGTATTGCAAATGTCCTAAACTCCACATCATCACGACCAGATCTAATGGGTGTCAAGTGGTCTTCAAGAACACTGCTTTTCATCATGTTCCCACAAAAATCCAACACAGTATTCATAGATGACAACAAAAACTGCGACACGCAACCTAGAATGTGCCCTGATTGCTCTGCCTTAATTGTCCTTGAAGGAAAGGTCAAGGGAAGAGAAGGATTATGTGCTCTTGTCATGCTGGAAATAAGAACACCCATCAAAGAATAGCCATCGCCAAGTGAATGGTGAATCTTGAAAATTAGATTTCCAACTGCATTACTGGTCGGACAGTTGATGATATGAATTTCCCACAACGGTTTATTTTGAGACAACTCTTGTAGAGCGTAATTGGTCATATATTCATTGAAATAAGCATCGAAGAGTTGAAGTGACAAGTTGGAGGGTGGAGTATGCACAATAATATGCTCTTCAATCTTCACTTCAACTTTCTTCCATTTTCTCTCCCCATTTACGTCATTCACCTGTTTTCAAAACACGTTAATTTTCAAAGCAAAATCGAGAAACTAAGCTTATAATTTAACACAATATCGGGTCGAGAGTCGTATGTTAGGATAGTTGAAGTAAAGAGGTTGAGAGTGTACCATAATCGAAGTAAAGAGCGGGTTGAGACGGATGAGATGGTTAGGGAAGGACATAAATTTGAGTTCATCAATGGCGATTTCAAATTCCAAAACAGCAATAATAGAAACGGATAGTACTGAGCTGTTCATGTGCTGGGCAATAGGGCTAACTGGCTCAAGCAACTCATCTTCCTTCATCTCCATCGCCAATTCTCTAGATTTCAACTCTTTTTTTACCCAACCAAATTTCAATATATATATTGTAAAAACCACCAATCCCTTTAAATAAATGGGGTTTATTAATCATATTAATGGGTATCACAACTACTCTTCTATGTCTTATTGAATGTATTATTAACCTAGCTGTTCCAACCGATCCCGAAAATGGAAGTGTAAGAGAAATCACAGTACAAAAAAATTGGATTAAACTAAAATTGATATGTATTCGTTTCATCTTGTGAGATCTTGTGGTTGGAGAGTGAAACGAAACATTTCTTATAAGGTGTGTAAATCTCTTACTGGTAGATAGTTTTAAAATTGTGAGGCTGGTTAGACTTGGCCTGTTGCAAATGGTATCAAAGCAATCACCGGACCGGGCGAGACTCTAATCGGAGTAGGGCTAGACCCTCTCCTTCATAGTAGATGCGTTAATGCACTGTGTTGTGGGGCTAACTAGCTGATGACAATCTCATATTGCAATTTTCATCGTGCAAAATTTTCTATTTATTTTTGCATGGATCAAGCTTATGAATTCAAATCTTCAAATTTACTTGATTTTTATTTTTAATATCTTTAAAAAACACAAGACTTTCTTTTATAATTGAAATGAAATATATATTTTTTAAAATGTAAATTATATTATGTGATGACTTGTATAATAACAATAGTAGGGGTAAATAATTCTTGTCTCAACTCATACAAGTCTTTTATTAATGTCTTACCAAACTCTGTAGAAAAATTCTGGGTCTACTTGATGAGGTAATTAAGTTATTGCATAAATAATTTTTTTAATTATAAAATTGAAGCAAGAAAATAGAAGTTAATAATTAAGAACGTCTAATAAAATGGGAGAATTTGATTAGCGTGGTTGGTAATTGGTATTAATTGGTATTAATTAATCCATTTTTAAAAAATCTTTTGTTGCCTAATTTTGCTGTCCACTTTTATGCCTCTTGTTTCTTTGCTAGATTTTGTTAGTTAATTTAGTTGGAGGTTAAAAACCCGTAGAGTTTGGTTGGAGGTGACACTCGGTAGGAATTTTGTCAAGGACCCAGACCTAAAGATGTAGAGACGGTGAAGCCTTCCTCGTCTCACATTCTATTTCATTTTCCATCCTTACAAATTTTTTCATTTATTTTTTGTATGAACAGAGACAAGATTCCCTTCAAACACTTCCGAACTCTAATGATGTTTTTGATAGCTGTGATTTCAAGTGACGACTCTTCAGACACTGAATGAAACACATTCGTGCAATCACATAAGCTCTTTTAACCGCCACTGCCTGAACCATTTTTCTTGTCAAAGAACAAACTTCCCTCAAACAAAATATGTCATACTAATCAAAGCGATTCAACATAAACATAATTATGATATTGTTTACTTTAAACATAGGTTCTCCTGGTACAATCTCATTCTAAACTAATAAAGATAGTATTCATTATTTATAAACTTATGACCTTCTCCTTGAGTAGCCAACATGGGATTACCCCTCAACCATATTACTACGAGAAAAAAAAGATGCATAGCTTTAGTAGATAATGTCTAAATGGAAACCTCCATGAAAGCCTTATATATGTTCTCGAAAGCCTTGTTCATGCAGGAGGTGAGTTTCTCGTCATCTATAAATTCTTTCTCACTCCGAAACGTAATTCTCAAATCATCCATATAACTTATCATTGTTATCACCAAACTCTGCAAATAACAAATCATTAAATTCTTATATAACAACATATCAAACTCTTGCCTATTTGACATTCCTAAATTACCTGAGCTACACCAACCACGGTAAAGTAAACTCCTTTTACCGGATGACCACACACAGCCATTTTCTCCCTTGGCCCGATCATGTTTGATATCGCTAAGCTTGTATTTCTAAACGTCTTGTACATAAATTTGGCTGCTACCTATCAAAAATTTCATACACGTTTGTACTTGTAAAACAAAAAAGTGTTAGTTTTTAGGAGTATTTGTGGACATACCTCTGGGCCTCTCAGCTTGTGTATCATCTCCATTAGCTTGCCAACAAGGTAAACAGCTGAAGAATATCTCTTTCTCTTGATCATTTTTTGTGCGGCTTTGATGAATTGGAGTGGGTTTGAAAGCTCATACTCAGTGGCTTTGGGAATGTCTATATGCAAGAACCCAAATCGATTCCCCCATGGAGCATTTGAGTTATTGGGCTTCAACATGTCTTGCACAGACTTGTAATTTTCAACCATCCTTGTGTTGATCAAAACCAATGCTGTCGAGTTTGAGTTGGTTGAGTCGGGACGAGTTTCTTGCATATATAATCGAAGTCCTAAGAAGATCATTCCCGTAATCACATCGTTGATCGTCTATTATATCATCATTTCGTTAGAAGAATTAGAAATATATTATAACAATCCAAGTTCACTGATAATAGATATTGTTTGTTTTGACCTGTTATGTATCGTGGTCAGCTTCAGGGTTTTAAAAACATGAGATTTTCATACCCTTATAAAGAATGTTTCGGTTCTCCTCTTCAACAGATGTGGGATTTGCTAGTAGTATGAGGCTGACGATGATACGTAACGGGCCAGAGCAGACAATAGTGAGTAGAAAGGAAATCATACCACTCCAAGTTTGGTTTTGATTTGTTTGATTTGAGGAAGAGAGAATGTGATTGTCCGTATTGCAAATGTCCTAAACTCCACATCATCACGACCAGATCTAATGGGTGTCAAGTGGTCTTCAAGAACACTGCTTTTCATTATGTTCCAACCAAAATCCAACATAGTATTCATAGATGACAACAAAAACTGATACACACGACCTAGAATGTGCCCTGATTGCTCCAACTTAACTTTCCTTGAAGGAAAAGTTAAAGGAAGAGAAGGATCATGTGCTCTTGTCATGCTGGAAATAAGAACACCCATCAAAGAATAGCCATCGCCAAGTGAATGGTGAATCTTGAAAACTAGGTTTCCAACTGCATTACTGGTCGGACAGTTGATGATATGAATTTCCCACAACGGTTTATTTTGAGACAACTCTTGTAAAGCGTAATTGGTCATATATTCATTGAAATAAGCATCGAAGAGTTGAAGTGACAAGTTGGAGGGTGGAGTATGCACAATAATATGCTCTTCAATATTCACTTCAACTTTCTTCCATTTTCTCTCTCCATTTGTATCATTCACCTGTTCGATGCCTCAACTTCAAAATTTATCTAATAAATTGTAACACTCACGCCTAGCGTGGATATTGTCCACTTTGGCCCATTACGTATCCACGTCAGCGAGACAGAGGTTTCCACACCCTTATAAGGAATGTTTTATTCCCCTCTCTAATCAATGTGAGATCTCACAATCCACCTCTTGGAGACCAACGTCCTCACTAACACACCCCTTGGTATTTGACTCTGATACTATTTGTAATAACTCAAGCTCATCACTAGCTATTTTCCATTTTGGCTCATTACATATCGCTGTCAGCCTCACGGTTTTAAAATACGTTTATCAGGGAAAGGTTTTCACATCTTTATAAGAAATGTTTCGTTCCCTTCTCCAACCGACATGAGATCTCACATAAACTCTCTTAAACGTTTAAATTATATGTAATATAAGTCATTGAATTTCGAAAAATGTCTCACAAATTTCTTATGTCTAATAGACCATGATACTAAAACATAATCATTAAAAAAGTGGTTTTGTTTATTTTAAAATTATTTTCAAACATGTCGACTTTAAAAATAAAATCGAGACTAAACTTATAGTTTAACACAATATTGAATCGAGAGTACGATAAACCTAAGTTTAAGCATAGTATGATAGTAGAGATTAAAGAGAGTACCATAATAGAAGTAAAGAGCGGGTTGAGATGGATGAAATGCTTTGCAAACGACATAAATTGTAGTTCATCAATGGCCATTTCGAGTTCCAAAACAACAATAAGAGAAATGGATTGTACTGAGCTGTTCATGTGCTGCGCTGTAGGGCTAACTGGCTGAACCAACTCATCTTCTTTCATCTCCATCGCCAATGCTCTAGATTTCAACTCTTTCTTTACCCAACCAAACTTCAATAATACTATCTATATATATATATATCTTCAATGGAGTACGGTAAATCTCACTCTAATAAAAATTACCGTTCTCTTGAATTTAATAGAATTTACTGATCATATTAATAGATATCTAAACTGTTCATCTATGTCTTATTGAATGTACTATACATTATTATTCCAACGCTACTCAAGAATAGATTAGACTAAGAAAAATAGATTATATTCTCTTAGCGATAAAGCTAATCCTTTAGGTTTTTTTTTTTAATAATTAAGAGGGAACAACAAGTACCTTTCACATTCACAATAAAGGCATTTATTGCATTTTGCAGCTAAGAGGTTAAGAAACTTTTGAAGTTGTGGTCAAGAATTTAAGAGTTTGAAAATTTTGAAATTTAGGTTAAAAACTTAAGAGTTTGAAAATTTTGAAATTTAGGTTAAAAATTTAAGAGTATGTCTCCGCTAAAAACAAACAAATAAAATTTCACTTACAATTGTATCCGATGTGGCTTGGATGAGAGAGAAAACTAAATATTCTTTATAAAGTGTGAACATCTCTCTCTAGTAAACTAGTTTTAAAACTGTGAGGTTAATTGGGCTTCGATTGTTACAGATAGCATAAGAGCAATCATTGGACGGGGTGAAACATTGATCAGATTAGGGCTAAACTCTTTTCATAGTAGACACGTTTTAAAACCGTGAGATTGAGGAACTTGGACTGTTACAAATGGTATCAAAACAGTTACTGAACGGTATAAGACACTAGTCGAAGTAGGGTTAAACCTTTTCCATAGTAGACGCGTTTTAAAATCGTGAGATTTAGGAGATTGGTCTGTTACAAATGGTATTAGAGCAATCACTGGATGGTACTAGTCGGAGTAGGGCTAAACCTTTTCCATAGTAAACGTGTATTAAAATCGTGAGGTTGATTAAGCTTGGACTATTACAACTGGTATCAAAGCAACCATCGAACAGTGTGAGACACTGATCAAAGTAGGGCTGGACCCTTTCCATAGTAGACGAGCTTTAAAACCATGAATTTCCATAGTAGACGAGCTTTAAAACCATGAAGCTCATGAGCTTAGACGGTTACAATTGGTATCAAAGCAATCACCAGACGATGCAAGACACTAGTCGGAGTATGACTAAACTCTTTTCATAGTAAACGCGTTTTAAAACCGTGAGACTAACTGCGCTTGAACTATTACAAATGGTATAAGAGCAATCATCGGACAGTGCCAGACACTAGTCAGAGTAGGGATAGATTTTTTTCACAATAGACGCCTTTTCAAATCATGAGATTGATAGCAATATGTAACAGGCCAAAACAGACCAAAACAGACCATATGTACTAATGATAAACATAAACGTGCTAGAGTGTTTTGATTTATTTTCAATTGATTTTGACTCTCATAAATAGTTAGATCTATCCTACCTACCGGATTTAATTTCATACCTACTAGAATTAATTTTGTATCTAATAACTAAAAATATTATTTTCTTTTTCTTTTGGAAAATAGATTTAAGGTTTCTTTTTCTTTTGGAAAATAGATTTAAGGATATTATTAACTTCAGTTTTGGTTAAAGAATAACTGCTACCTATCTCTTATATTTATGAATACGATTTTCAATCCAGCGCTCATTTTCAACCCAGCTTCAGCCTCAGAATTTATTACTCGATCTAAGAATTTATTACTCGATCTATATTATAAACATGACTCCAAATATCTCCATAATTATGATATTGTTCAAACTAGATTTCACCTAAAAAAAATTTCATATTATCAAATATAGGTTGTCCGTAGTTAATATACCAATAATCTTTATCTTAAATTACAACGATTTATTGCATTATCGAGACCGTTATTAACTGCTGCAAGACATTTTCTAGAGGTTTAACAACCAGATCACAAGATGGTCTACCACGACACTACACTCCTTACTCCTCTATAACGGCTTCTCCAGGAAACAATTCCGACAATTATCAAAAGTGATCCCTTTCGCCGCCAAATTCCTTCTTCCTCACAAAAGTAATGGTAAGAAACGGTTACTCTCCAAATTTGAAAGGCATGTGAGATCCCACATCAGTTGTAGGGGAAACGAAAAACATTTCTTACAAGGGTGTGAAAATCTTTCTCCAGTAGACACATTTTAAAAGTCTTGAAGAGAAGCCTCGAAGGAAAAAACCGAAAAAAACAATATCTGCTAACGGTAGATTTGGACTTTTAACACCTTTGTGCGAATACCTAATGGGCCAAATTCAAATGTGTCTGATTTGTAAGAACTCGCATCCAAAACCTTCAATTTGTACAAATTCCCAACTTGTTGTGGCAAAAATCCCGATAAATTAGTGTTGATCAACAAAACCTGAAACCAAACTTGAACGATATTATAAAAGAAGCTATACTAAACAGTATCTGAGACGTATATTCTGCTAAAAACAGAGTGCCCGTGTTCTTTACGATATACGAAACAAACGAGCAATGCTCGAAATACAAACATTTCTGCACACGATGGACGTTATCTAAAGGCAATTGCTATGTTAAGAGTAGTTCTTAAATGACCAACATCACATTTTCAAGCTCAAGCTCCAGCCACAAACAACAAACACTCAGAACTCTGGTGATACTTTTCATAACAGATTATTCAACTTACTCGAGAGAAGCTACACAACCTTCACTCATCCGTGCAGTCACATAAGCTCTTTTAACCGCCACCGCCAGAACCATATTTCTTGCCAAGAACAAGGAGCTGAAGCTTATCGTACCCAGCCAACACACCAGCACCGGCAACAGCACGCAGAATGTTTGCCCCAGCACCCTTGAAGAGAGATTTAGTACCCTCATTCTTAATGATCTGTTTGAATGCGTCCAAGGAGCTATTGTACTTGACTGCTTCACCTGAGGTCATCATCATTCTTCTTCGGACGGTATCAATAGGGTACGACGCCAAACCAGCTCCTATTGTGATACACCATCCAAGCAAGAAACTAGCAAGGAAACTATCCTGCCAACATTGCATGAAATCCCTTGTTAATACACACATACATAGGGATGACTCCGGATCTTGTAGCCACTTATCCAGGTGAGGTCACATGTGAATAAAAATTTGATCTATCTTGTAACAGGCAGAACACAATTGTATTCAAGTATGATTAATGAAATTACTGACCTGCAACTCACCAACCAGAACCACGGGCTTCAACGAGTCATACATTCCGAAGTAAAGACCACGATACACGATAATTCCAACACAAGAGATGTTAAATCCACGATACAGCCCAGCAATGCCATCAGATTTAAGGGTTTTCTTGTAAACATCAACAAGACCATTAAACTGTCTCTCACCACCCTTTTTAGCGGCCTTAGCATCATTGGCTAAACGAGTTCTAGCATAATCAAGGGAATAAACAAATAAAAGAGAGGAAGCACCAGCGGCACCACCAGAGGCCAA